>NW_004797430.1:388414-410517 GCF_000002075.1 Aplysia californica | reverse complement strand
ATTTATATATATATAGCCTGCAGCTCAAATTGCAGTTACTGAAAGAGGCAAATGAGTAAATACTTGCAAAAAGCAAAATTTCCTATAAAAGCATAGCATTCCCAACTCTACACTCAATTATCATGGCTATGTGTTTAGCAATCTCTCTAAATTAAAGAAAATCCGGCTGATTTTGGTGTTAGACTCCGATGTGTATATTTTTCTAACCTTTGCAATAAACTGTATTGAGCTTTCTGAGAGTGGGAGTCTGAATTAGTGGGGTCCCATGTCAGTGGAATGAAGTGATGTATTTGTCAGGAAGTACGGATCATATTATAGTGACCACTTCGACTTTGACTTTGAATGGTAGAGTAACAAACTTCTGGAAGCCCTCATCAAGTCTTTTTTTAAAGTGAGAAAATCAATATAGTGTGACGAAATTGTGACAAAGTGGTATTATCATAGTGGGAAGGATGAGTCAAAAGTGGATGCCTCCACATGGGGGGAGTTCCAGGTTAAGTTTTCAACACATTAAGATAAATTTGTGTTCCTTTCCTTATCCTGTTTTAAGTAAATTTCCTTAATTCTATAAACAATAATGATAATTTTACTTGAAGTTGAAGCATCAGTTTCACTCCTCCAAGGCCTGTGCTGCTGCCCTTTGCCCTCCATCCATTGTCTCCTATTTTTGTGCAATTTGCACTCACTTAGGTACACCCTAAACTGCTCACATTGATAAAAGTCTTCTTTTTGCAAAGGGTAGCCTACATTGTGGATAAAGCCTTTACAAACTTAATTGTATTTCTTTTCTCATGTACTGGTACTCGTATTATCTATTCACAGCCAGACCATGTTTATCCTGACCCGTCAAAGTTCACAGACGAAGAGCTTGGAATACCTCCTGATGATGAAGAGTAACCAGTGGCAGCGTTTAGGCTAACTGTACATTTATTACATGAAAAATTACTTGTTCGAATGTGTGCGCATGTGGACGCTTTCTTTTGACATTGTAGGGACAGGTTGTGTGTGGAAGATCTCCAAGAGGTATGATGCTAGATTTACCAGACCTATAATGTTCTTGATTCTTTTACCAGTAGTGTTACGGAATATTCACTTTTCAGTGTAGCTGTTATTGGAGTCTTGCCTTTGGATCCTGGGAAAGTTACCTTAGTGAATTCTCAGGACTGACATTTTCTGGTACTCAGACCAGTGATATTGATAGGTACTGGTACATAGGTAAGCCCTACTGTGCTTCACACTGAAGTTAAAGAACAGATAACGACAGGATTAAAAGGTTACCATATATTTGTAGCATTGTTGTCTTGTGTGTTTGCTTAGCAAGTAAGCAAGTTGCTCTCTTATGACAGTCTTTCTTACTTGCTGTGGTGTTTTATATTGTCACATGGAAGGCTGAAAAGTTGGTGATATGTGAAAGTATGCCATGATTAATTACTGATGGAATACATATGCTGATAAACTTACAAGTGTTCTTTTTTATTTCATAATATTTTAATAATATGTCTTTTGTCTTGTATTTTATCATTTGTATACAATTTTGAATTAGCCTTTTTTTTTAAACTTGACTTCACATAAAATGTTTTTAAATTCTTTGAAATATATAGATGTTCTTTTATGCCCCCATCAACACAATTTAGATCATTTTGGAGGCATGTTTCCGACCCGCCTGTCAAGGCCAACCTGGCCTGAGAGGGATACAACATCCCAGCAGAAAGACAGAGATGTTTGATAAAAATTCTCCCCAATTGGGAATCGAACTGTGGTCTCCTGCATGTGAAAGCGAAACACCAAACAGCTACACAATAGATGCTGATCTCGCGTGAAAGAGAGGACAACAAAATTGTCATGATAGTAATAGTATGATACCGATTGTCAGTTTCTTTTTTCAAAATGTTCAAATGTTATTCGCCCCAGTCGATACAAGTTAGAAAGTGCCCCGATGGGCTTCTTTGCTGCTGTCTATCGACGTCAAGTCACTGTCAAGCCAGGCTGACTGGGACACAACATCCCAGCAGACAGACAGAGATACTCGATATAATTACTTCTCCGTACAGAAATTGAACTGAACTCACTTTTTCTGCATTCTACTGAGAAGTCCGTTTTTCACCGTAACTGTTATACACTAGATCTGCCACAGACCTGGTCCGTGGTATGAATTTTAAACTGCATGGGCTTTTTGATGAGTTCTGCCTGTCTGATGACTGCGTCTTGTGTAATGCTTAGGTCTTTGCCTTTGCACACAGAAGAGGGCTGGTGGTTGGAGGGTGCCACTGGTAGGTCCTACTTCTTTTCTTTCCTTTAGTAGTTTCTGTTTGTCCGTCTTGCTTCTTCCCTGCACTATATATGATCGTTATTGTGTTTATGTGCTTCTCTTTACTTTTTTTTTTTTAAAGCAAAAAAAAAAGAAGTAGAATTAATTCTCCTATATGAACAGAAGTTATTTTATCATTCACATTCACCTCTGCGTGTAAGGGTGCAGCAACCCACTCAGCAGAGGTTGTCCCTGACAAGTAAGGCTGAAGTTGCCCTCTCCCTAAATGACAGTAAAGGAATAGAATATAACATTTACAAGATACCCCTGACATGGACCTGCAAGAAGCATGTTTATGTCCTTTTTTTTTTTACCTCAGTTTCTGCTAAAATTCTGAGACCTTAAGTGTTTCCTAATCTTCTATTAGTTGTTAAAAGATTACCCTGTTATCAAAGCAGCTTACTCACATTCACACTGGCCTCTGTCTTAGCTTTTATACACTATGCTTATATGGGGGATACATCATATCTCCCTAATGAAGAAAGCAATTGTTCTAGTTATTGCTTTTGTCCATCTCTCTTAGATTGATTTTTTTCAAGGTCATCCATGGGTGGTTGGCGGGTGCTTTGGACCTTTTCCTTTGTCCGTATCTCTCTTTCTTTTTTTCTTTGTATGTTTCTCTTGTAACACATCTAATCTTCAGTACTTGTATGACGTAATTGTGTCGCAAGTGCCGTAAAACTGACTAAAACAAGGTCACCCCATTCCCTGACCAGCAGCTTTAAAAGTTCATTGCTGGTGGTCCGGGTTAGAAGGCACAAGTGACAAATCCTGCTCCTTTTCTTTCTCTATCCGTCATACCTTTCTTCTTCACCAGCAATAATGGCTGTAACTGTCAATGTGCTTCTTTTTACCCTAACAACCTGAACATAACAATGCTTACAGATAGTATAGTTGAGATAGCCTATTTGATGTATTCAACTCATCCTCACAAGTTCTGACAAAAATTACTCAAAAAGTACATTTTGGCAAGAAGTTAAGATCATACATCATGTGTACAAAATTCTTCGTTTTTATTCACAAAATTAAGTAGGCCTAGATCTACATGTAGTAATAGCCTACAAACAGGCCCAACGATGACATTTCCAAACATGCACAGACTGAGCAGGTATCCCACAAAAGTGTCATGTGGACAGAACAGGGATGAGAATTTTAGTAGGTAACAGCTTTGATGTGATCATGACAAAACAACAGTGGAACACATATTCAACTAATACTCTGATTCAACTACAATGTAAAAGAGTTGGATTCCCTGTTTTATCTATTCACAAAATCAATAAAAATAACTGGGTGCAACAAACATAAATGAGCAAGCTCGGATTCAACTAAGTCACTTACAGGATTAACAGCCCCCGCTCATTTTTCCCCAACAGTAAACCTTATCTATTCCTGGAAACCATCCATGGGCATCTACATGGTACCTGCATCGTAAATCATTATTTGCTTAGCCTACTGTTTATTTATATCCTCTAAATCTCTAATGCGACCTATCAACGGCCTTCTTTTTACTAAAATACTCATTGTTAGCATGCACATGTCCTAGCTTGTGTCGGGGTCAGACGAGCGGCCAGCACACATATATAACAGCGTGCGTGTGTCTTGGGGGAGGGGACAGCACAAGTCGAGCGGTCCGGGCATGGAATAGTAAAGACACAATACACACATCGTGACATCACAGGTTTTGTTTTCCCGACAACTGATCAACGTTCCGATGATAAGAGCTACCTTCTTTCTTGGTGACATTTTTTCTCCTCATCTGTATCTTCTTTTTTTTCTTGTTGTATCTTAGTTTCATGGAGGTTGACCAAACATAATTTGAGATGCATATAATATTAATAATAATAACTTATTATAACACCTTGTTCTTCAGAATCTATTAGCATGCTCTATACTGTGCTTTACAAGTATTCATAATCAATATTTATAGATCTTGGGTAGATCAGTAGATCTAGGGGGCTCTCGTGGTCTAGATGTTAAGGTTTTGGCCTCTCATTCAAAGGTCCCGGGTTCAAATCCGGGTAGCGACCGAAAAATGTTCTTCTCTAAAATTGTCTCCTTTCCCGACCTGCAATGTTCTGTTTTCTTTCGTCTCCACTTTCTGCCCCCACCCCCTCACCTCCTTTGCCCCCTCCTCTGGGCTCCAGACTATTTCTGCAGCCTTTCTACTGCTGCTCCTTGGCTCCTTCTTACTGCTATCTTTCAGCCACACCTCTGATCTTCTGGTACGAAAGATCTACACCTAGCCTTCTCGGACAAGGACGAAAAATCTCAGAGGGCACGGGAGCAAGTCGCGCATGTTAAAGATCCCTTGAACTTGAAGTTGGTGGTTTAAAATCGATGAGAGTAGGCTTCGGCTGCCACCCAGGCAAAATTCAAAATTTCTTACCAACTGAAAATGTTTGGTGTGTCCTGCGCCCTCATTTGACTTTATGCAGTTGCGAGCGTTGTAAAACACTTACAACAAAAAAAAGTAGATCTAGCGCACCCAATGCCTATTTTTCATTTAATCATTTATTCCCGTAACAAGTCTCGCCACCCCACCTACAGGAAGACAATGGAACAATGTGCTTGACCATCTTCACACTAAGGCACTGACATCAATACCAAAGTGCATTCATCAACATAGGAGAAATGAAAGAAGAGAACAACAACCATGTCATATACAACACAATGTGGCATATGTCACGTTTTGTGATTGTAGGCCTACAAAACAATCAGTATAAGTAGTCAGTAAAACCAACACAAACTACAAACTGACTAGATGGAGAAACCAAATGTATAAAAACGTATATTTTACCAAACAGGAATGAGTTTCCGCCACATCACACAATCTCATTTTTTCTTCTCCCATAGATTTGTCATCCGTTGGGTCGCCTCTGACAGAAGATGACAATAAATTTCCTCCTTTCCTCTCGGCTTTCTGCTTTCTTCAGTGTGTCCCGCAGCTTCATTGAGGGATCAGCAAAACTCTGTATATAACTTACATACTATAACAGCCAGTCAAATATACACTGTCAGCTGAAGCTGTTCCAAAACGTTCTTGTCATGCCACTAATTTACTTAAAATTAAAACGCTCTGTCACTACTTGAAATCATAACACAGCTTTATTCCTGGTACCGTATCGTATGTAAAACATATTCTAAACATAGTATTGAATTTTTTCCCCATTGTTTGAAGCAGTTCCATTGCACTGTTGAAAGACATGAAGTGTCACTGTGTGTGGTAAAGGAAAACCTAATTAAATCTAAAATGAAGGACATTCTCATCTCCTCAAAGCTTCTTCATTGAGTCCTAACGCATCCAAGTTTAGATACGGGAACTGGGCCTCTCTCTCAAGCCAGCCTGCAACTGTGAGCAAGGAGGACTCGCTGAAGTGTGGCCCAATCAGCTGTAGGCTTAGAGGCAGACCTTGGGAGGACAGGCTTAGTGGGATGCTGATGGCCGGCACACCTGTGGAGGTACCATAACTTATGATAAACCAAATGAACATAATAATGATAAAAATAAAAATAATAGACAGCATTTGTTTGTATGGTACAAATTCCCTCTCAACAGCAAGCTCTATGCACTTTACAAAATTATTAGGTACCAGAAACTAAATTTTCAAACTAGCTGTATGCCAAATTTATCTGTTCCGTTTGAAAGGCCTATATCCACTGAGCATTTTGGTACCATTCTTTAACCTCTCCGTCAATTTTTAAGAAAATTGTAGTTGTTTAAAATTTGATCAAATTTGTTGAAGTCAGTCACAGGCTGCAACCCCATGTTTGACAGACAATAAAAGAGTACCAAGCGCACTAAACATCTCCACATTAACAGAGTACAATCACTAGAACAAATTTATGGAGCCTAATTTTTTTCAAGACTGTGAGATCATTACAAATCAGTATTGTATCGCCTCAAACACGATGATCTGTCGTTATTTCGACAAAAACACCGAGTGCTGACCCGGCGGCGCAGCACCGGGCCCCGCGGCGAGCGAGTCGGCTCTATACTGTAGTGTACCCCGCGTGCGGGGGGTCACATGCTTTCCGGGTCTCGCGGAAGGATTGATGAAAAACAATTACAAGTCAATAACTTTATTCTAATAGAAAATGAACTGATCTTTTAATTGATACCTGTTATAACTCACTTGCGACTGGGCCCTTTCACCAGTCACAAGCATTGAAGACTGGCATTTTTGGGGGGTATTTCAATAAATCACCACAACTCTCAGAATTACCCTATTGTAATCATTTTTTGACACAGTAAAGTAACATTCAAGCTTAATTTAATACAAAAAACTAAAATTGTCTAAGTCTAATACTTTTAATTTTTATGATTTTTTAAAAATTGGCATGAATTTGATTTTCCAAAAAATTTCCAGAGACGTGACAAGTAGAATGAAATTCACTGCAACAACAAAAATAAAAGTTCAAAGTGTTCTGGTTTGATTTGTATACATGTGCGAGTGTTTGGTGAAAATATAAAAGCTGGTCTGTGCATTGATTCAGACCCATACACTGAATTACATGAGACAGATGTACGGCACGACGTTGTGATTTCGTTGCGCGAAAAACAACACTGGTACTAGTGCTAGATCTAGCCCTAGAACTACGACTCGGGCCGTGTTCGGGTACATATCCAGGATCCTAACTATTAAACTTATCATATTCTGAGACACTAGAACTAGTAAAACGCACAGAAGTATAGAAAACGGCGAAATTATGTGATTCATGTTCATGCGACTTCTTCGACCGTTACTACGACGCGACTGAGGGATTGCTATGAGCTGTATCGAAAAAAACAAAGCGCGAGTTCCGGTCTGTTCAACCCCAGTTGGGGTCACTGTCCCTCACCTTCAATAACTTAAAAACTACCGGCCCCAGAGATACGAAACGAAGTCTAAGTAGCTCAGGCTTGGCCAAACAAGGGTACGAGGCGGGTCTCGTGATCCGTGCGTGATTTGTAGAGCGGAAAAAAAATTCCAAAGTTGGTCACGCAGGGCTTGTGAGACCCGTCGCGAGCGTCGCGGCAGGGGTCACGCAACTGTTGTGTGACCCGTCTGAAGTGAGTTAAGTCGATATTATACATATTTTGTGTAAAAAAGGATCTTTAAACATTTTGACGGTATTTTTAAAAGCTTTCTATAAAGACGCCAAAGGCTAAACTTATATCACGGGAAAGCCCGTTTAAAGCTCTACAGTTCTCCGCCAATGAAAAGACGGTATTTAATCATCCCTCGTTCCGCGAAGCATTTGAATGCACGCGTGTCAATTTTTCAACCGGCCGACCACGCATTCCGACCGCGAGGGGCTTCACTCTCGTCGGTGATTCTCCAGCTCCTAATTATCGGACATATAAATAACTTACACCATTGTAACGAGGAAAAGCTGAACTTTTACAAGGTGTACGGCACTTGGTGTTTTATAGCGAAAGAGCAAAGAAACAGCGATCGGAATTACCCCGATTTTACCGATACCACGCGGTCGGAAGGCCGCGAGTGCCCGCGAGGCCGTGTTTACGCTACCTAATATTATTATCCTAGCCAACCTGATAACATTCTGAAACAATCTCAACTTCCTGGGAAGCATACAGTGCAAACGGCCATTTACAGGCGCTAAACACTATCATACTGACAAGATCTTTCGCTGTCATGGACGGGTACATATTCACACCTGGGTAAAGTGAGGAAAATCTGTGTAAAGTAAATTGCCTTTCCCAAGACAGAAAGACCGGTCTGAGGCTCTAACTCCCAACCTCACGATTATGAGTCCGGTAGCCTGACATAGATAGGAATCCCAGAGTCGGCGAGTAATCATAATAAAAGTGGGTCATCATGGTGGAATCAAGGGCTTGTCAAATTTAAGGGAACAGAAAAATCCGTAATGTTCCAACTTCTGGGCGATTTTTATCCTGTCGTGCCCAAAAGAGAAGTAGAACCTACTAGCCAATGTTCTGTAAACGGTCGTAAACACTTCAAAAGGATTCAGTAAACTTAAGAAACATGATCTTAAAGTGTTACTATAAAAAAAAGGGTTGTTTCTGGTGTCTCAACGCTCACTTTCACATCAGCCTACCTGCCATGTTTGCTGGAGTGGAAAGGACATCTTGTTCTTCACACCGCGTGTGGTTATCCTGATTGGCAAACCATCTGTACCGCGGGGCATCTGTGAGGGAGATGGGAGTTAAGAGGACATCCACACCAGAGCGGAAAACATTCTTGAAGTCGTTGCTGATGAGTCTTCTCACTCGCTGAGCCTTCAAGAAGAATTTCTCATAGTTCCTGGAGAATAACCAACAGAAAACAAAATCAAAATACTCAGCTTCAACTTAAAGTTCAAGTGATAGAGGGTTGTAATAAAACAAATAAACTTTTTTTTCTAAAAAAAGCCCAAGTCGTCTACTCTTCTCTCTCAATAACATCCTGTAGCTATTATATTAGTTGAATTTTTCACAATTTTCACCACACAACATCATTTTAAAAGTAGAGCACTTGACCTCTGATCAGTACATCATGCTCAGAGGAAACATTCCAGGATGGACAATGACAATAGAAACCAACAGAATTCCTTTTGGATAGAGACCATCAACTTCTGCATGATAGATCAAGTTTGCATTCTAATGAACCCACAGGAGCCTACATTACAGCTTTTAGACCATGTCCGTAACATATCATGTAAAGCTTCCATAACTCATGCAATGCTTCAAGAATACATCCAGAGCACATATATACTAAGTTTCTAGAACAAATCCATTTCTGTATTCCACAGATTATTACCTTTTAAGGAGAAAGAAATTTCCAGCAAGAATCCGGCTCCTCACAACATCATTAAAGCCTTGGTGTCTACTAGCTGCATAGAGCTCCTCAGTAGATTCTTCACTACCTTCCCTCAGACCTGAAAAAAGTTTACAATTTCTGAGGTAAACATACATAGCAAATACTGTGCATGAGTCTTTCTTGAAAGCCTGTCTCTTCTCTCGTGCAAGAGCCTACCATTCCATTCAATCTCCATGCCCAAAAGGAGGCCAAAAGATGAAAACTTATCCACTCTAGATTATGACATGAAAATATCAAAAAAATCATTTATAATATCAAAAGTCCCAAACTTGTTCCCTAAAAGATAAAGTTGGATGCCATTACCGCACTTCCAGTCGATGTATTTCAGTTGAGACCAGGAAGGAAACTGTCCCCGAGAATCAATATAAGTGGTATAGAAATTTAGTTCAGTCTGAAACGAATAATAACTCAAATATGTCAGGGATTGACAAATGTATTGAATGCATCCATAGAATAACATTCTGGTAAACAGATAAAACAAAAATTATAGAGAATATATTGAAGAAAATAAAGGGAAGAAATTGTGACACAGAGGTGGGAAAATAAATCAGTGCAACCGATTCTCTGTAGTAGATTTACCACACACAGCTTTTTGAGTGATGCTGTGTGTCCCTCTTTCAACCTGTCCAAACATTTGGTGTTGTGTGTGAAATCAAGATCAAGCCTCTTTGGATTTTGTCTGCTTATGGCACCAGAGATAGGAAGAGACAAAACACATGTTTGCTAGAACCACTGATACAAAGCCAGCTCGATGTTCTCAAATTTGGCAAAGTACACTCATTTTTCTGTCAGGTTGGCATCCAATGCAGGTGTGTTCAATTTGATGAAATTTTTATCTCGATTTTTACAATTTATGTGGAAAGCATTGAATTGGGGATACCAAATCCTTTACAAATTTCTGATTTAAAGCTGGACTTCTTGTAAACGTCTGCTAAAATCTGGCGCCTTAATTGTTTCTGTTGTCAAACAGTCAAAGTATTTCTTTTCTGCCATCTTGAAAAGTAGCAAGTATTGATAAAAGGACAGAAAGATGGGTAGTATATGTGCCTTGTTTGGTGTCAAAGATAGAGAAAGGAAGAAAGTGTAGGTCATGATCCTTCTTATAGACAAAAATAAAATTGCTCTTACATCAGATCACAATCATGACGATGTAACCAGTGTTTGATAGTCAGTCAAAGTGCATCATCCACTCCTCTTGTGTAATCTGTGTAATCACTTCCCGATCCATGCCTTCACATTCAAACAACAAGACATGCACACACACACACACACACATAAAACACACACACACGTACACATGAAACAAGCACAAACATAATTCACACACAATACAGCCCAATGCAGCGCCACACTGTCCGTCTTCAATTACATCCACAAACCCAGCACCAACCCTCACATAGCGAGATTCAAAGAAGTCTACTGTCTTTTGCACAATAGCATACAGGTAATGTGTGGTGATATGTCTCACAATCATCAGAGTGTGTATATAACACGCTGTGCAGGGGCAAATCTAGTGTGCTCCCATAACTTGATACTTCCCAATAATGATGGGTGTATTGTTTTCCATCGTGCACGCAGGGCAATTTGAATTTGAGACAATGAGTAAGGAGCAATTTGAGCAGGTTTTTCAAGACAAGCTGTCTGACAAATCTATACAGGTTTTTGTTAAGAAAACAGTGTTGCCAATACAGCAAAAATATAGTGGTTCTGTCCGGGAACGCCATAGAGTACAAGCTATCTGTGAATTCAAATTTTGCACGTCTACATCTGTGCATGGCTGAATTTAAATAAAAAATACTGTTATATGACACCAGACCAAAGGATGAGAGCCCACGCACAGCTGAATCGATAATGTAACATATGGACTGAAACCAAAAGACGGAGGAGGATTACCAAATTCAATGCCATCATAGCGGGCCATGTTGGAAGCAACTTCACAGCAACAGAGCACGTGGTAGCATGTGATGCAGAGCTGTGTGTGGGGCATGGAGACTTGAGTGACACGAGCTCCCGCCTTCTCAAGGTTATCCGCCGTATCTTGCCACAGCCTCAGAACCTCCCCCGACAGGCCTGGGCCATGGTACTCCTGGGAGAGAGGGAAAAAGCCATAATAGACTCATCGTGAGAATAAAATACTTGTTCCGGTATTTATTACAGCTAGAAAGTGTGTGTGGTGATGTTGTGGCTTAAAGAGTGCTTCCTTAATTAAACAAGCATTACACAAGTTAGGCTACATTTCAAATTGACATCAGATGGACCTTTTTACTTGCATTCTACAGTACCCCTTGTGTCTCTGTTAACTAACTGCCATTCTGCTCACATAAAGTAGGGTGCTTGCTTATTACAGTGGAATCCACTTATAAGTCCTGAAATAACGAGAAGTCTGTTATGAAGACACCATTCTAAAACCCCGTTTTTTTCCCTTCTTTATCTTTATAAAAAAAATACTGTTATACCGCAATCAGACAAACAAGCAGGTCGGTTATAGCAGAATATAGCTGCTGCTGTGCACAGCGCATAGGCCATTTATTCATATATGTAAAACTTCTCCAGTTGAGAAATTTGTTGGCTTTCTTGCGAAGCAAAGAATGGGAGAGCCCACGTGTGCCAACAATGAAGGCCGGATCGAATGAGCGGGGAGAGTGTGGCATGCACAGACAAGCAGAACGCATCGCTTGATAGGCCAGCCTAGTCTAGATTATCAAAGCCTGCCATGCCTCTCACTTCTCCGAAGCGGGGATGCAGAGGTCACAATGCTGAGGACGGAGCGAATGTGTGACGTGGGCGGAGTGTGGCAGATCTATGTTCCCGTTGTGCGCAAGCAGACATAACGTACCACAGGGTGTGGTAGGGTGCGGGACAACACAGTGCGAGTTGGCCTAGAGAACTTTCTTCCTGATTGCCAACGCCGAGCTGTTAACATTGCTAGCGCTAGAGAAAGAAACAAGATTCGACTTTTGATCAAGTAAGACTTAAAGGTCATGTTAAACCAAATCATCATCAGGGGAGATTACAAACCCCCCCCCGAAAACCAGACTCATAGATTAGGCCTACTTTACTATTTCTCTTCAATTTATTACTGGATCCCTTATAACGAGAATCTTGCTATAACGGACATTTGGCGCCGGTCCCCTCCCTCTCGTTATAACAGGATTCCACTGTAGTTATATCACAAACATAGATCCATGATGATAGCAACTATCAAAACAAGAAGTATTTTGAGGGCTTTTTTCACAAACCTTCGGTATTCCTATATGTAATTTTGACAGATCAATATCCTCTTGAATTTCAAAAGGTTTATAAGATTCCACTACTGTTGTTGAGTCCATTACATCATGGCCAGCCACAGCATCTGGAAAAGAACAACAGGATCATGAAAGCAGAAAATTCAATTTTTCAGTTTGATAATAAGATTTACACACATCTGCACAAGAGAACAACATGGCACACTATAACTAGCATTGCGCTGTACTGGAACATGCTGCAGTATGAGGGGGAACATGCCAAGAAGACACTCAGCAAATCTGTTCACCAGTCAAATTCTGTGGTGTAAGAATGCCATGAGGCTACCAAACTATTTTGAATGAAAAAAAACCAAAATTGGAAATTTATGGCTTTAAAACCGCGTTCAAATTTGACAATTTAATAAAGAAAACAGGACTTCTCATCCATCTCCTGCTGGACCCAGCCAAATATGCAGAGTCTAGAAAACTCCAGAAACAATGCAAGTGCAAGAACGCTTCAGTAAGAATTCAAGAATGTTTCACTGGTGTGCATTCTGCGACTAGTAATTTAAAATGCTGCGCAACGTCCGTCCAGCAGCCAATTGGTAAGTCATCTCTAAAAATTGCTTTAGAATAAAACCCAAAACATTCTACGATTATTCAATAATTGAGTTCACTCAATTTCAAAGACAGATATATGAACATTCTAAAAACATAGTCAGACACGGCAAGTGACATAAAACGTACTAAGCACAATAGAGCAATCTTCTACTGTCTTCGTGATTATGCCTGGCGCATCCATAGAATTCACCAAGGGAATGAGTCCATGCCGAGACAAGAGACCATATGTGGGTTTGAGCCCAACCACTCCACAAAAACTAGCTGGAAGTCTTGTTGAGCCACCGGTATCAGAACCAAATGAGCTACAGAAAATCAAGAAAAAAGAGAAAAATATCAATGTTTTCTTAGCTCGATAAAATTGTCAAAAATAGATCACCTTCTAAAAATTGCTACCTTAAATTTAACAACATTGCACATGAATGAAGTAATGAAGGAAAATGTAGATGTTCAGCCGAAAGAATTCAATTATTTATTGTTATTCAAACTTAATAAGATAACAGTGTCTCATCCATTGGAGATAGCTACAATTAATTCCTGTGAGTAAATCAATTAACCCTATCCATACGCCTTGGGTCATTTTGTACCCCAGGGGTTGTATTCTTCACATTTTACAAATATACTTCTAGTGCGAAGATCTCTTTGAAACTTTCAAAATTTCTCAATAAAAATCATTTTGACAGACTGCTATGCAAAGCGTACCGATTCGATTAACGAGTAAATTTCCTCTTTGGAAAGTGGGTGCACAGAGTTCCCCACATCGTATGGATACGATAGTAAAACAAGACGTACGGATAGGGTTAAATCTACAGATCACTTCAGTGCACCAAGAGGAAACTGATCAAAAAGTTATACACTCCCAACGAAACAAATGCTTTAAAGTTAAAGGAAAAAATACTACATATCTATCTTTTTTAATATGTGTAAGTTTGTTTTATATACAAACACCTGGCAATGATGATGGGGGGGAAATTTTGAGGCATAGGAGAGACTGGAAAACAAACCAAAAAAAATATGTAGAGAAATGTGAGAGAATCCCCCTTTAACCAGAATAGTGTTGGAACAGACACTCTAAAGGAGGGGTTTACATTATAAATATGCAATTTTTCTCAAAGATGATTCACTTGCAAAAAGTATAACTCGTGAAAGTTGTAAATAATTAAAAACAGAAACACAATTGTTCTGAGAAAGGGTGAAACCAGTGACGTACTACTACTATATATAAGAGTAGTAGCACGTCACTGGGTGAAACTCATGAAAGAAAGGACAATCTTTTATTGCTTGTTACCTCCCCTAAATGTAGAACTCGTGAAAAGTACCCTAGAAGATTTAAGCATAATTGTGTTGCTGTCTGTGGTTTTCATGGTATGGCATGCCCCTTTCAACGTTCTAAAGTCATTAAAAAAGGCAGGACCTCCAAATTCAACTTTCACCTCCTCTAAAACTGAGCCAAGCAGGTGGAGAGTCTTAAGACCTCCCCAAACTAATTAAGTTCAAGAACACTTCATTGGGGGTTAGAATAATAGTTCTCTTTTTCTAGATATACATATAATTTATGTATCTGCCGGTCACATTTCAGCTGCTGACCACATGCAATAAGTAATTGACAAAGCAAATTGACATTCTAAATTTCATGTTCATGCCTTTTAATAAAACAAAAGAAAACAATAAACAAAAAAAAAAAAAAAACCCCAAAACTTGAGCTCATTCACATAAAAGCCACCGTCTTAAAGGTTTACTAAAAGTCAAATTTTTAAAAAGATACATCTGTCTTTTTTCTAACAAAAACTATTACCGTACAAATGAAACAACCAGCGTCTGCAGTGTAGTGGTTACGCACTTAGTGTTACATGCAGGAGACCCAAGTCTGATTCTCGAATGAGGAAAAAATTCTTATAGAGTATCTCAGTCTTTCGGCTGGGATGTATCCCTCTCAGCCTGGGCCTGACAGTCATGGTAGGTTGCCTGTCTCCTAAAAGAGCTAAATTGTGTCAATGGGGGTGTAAAACCATTTTTAAAAAAAAGAAAAAACAATTTAACAATTGAACCCCACACGGAAAACTTACGCTAAACACGAGCCACTGGCTACAGCAGCCGCAGAGCCTCCAGAGCTTCCACCACTAATGAACCAGTCTCCAGGCTCCACTGAAAGAGTGTCTTCAGATACATTGTTAGCCCCTTGCACATGTCTGTCAGCGGCTGGGAGGACGGCAAAGTTCCATGGATTCATCACCGGGCCGTGGCAGCCGTCCAAACTACCAGAACTGCTCCGTGATGAGAGAGAAAGTGAGGCACCCATTACAACAGCATGTCTTTGATGAAGAGAAGAACATCAAAGGCCTTTGTGTTTGCTATGAGATAGGTGAGATTGAATACTAAACAGTCAGCAGTCTAATCTTGTCCTAAAATAGACTTTAACTGCCGATGGTGTGTTGGGCATGCCTCAATATAGCTGTCCACACCAAAATTTTTTAAAGAGTTTGATCCCTTTGTGTTCGATCTAGCTAAAACTTACTGACTTCTTCGAGTAATGTGATTGAAATAAATCAGCATAATAAAATAACAAATTTCAAAGGTAATTTCTGTTCTCTGCAAAAAGATTGCAATACAAATAAAGGTACACTTTCAAATACTGTAACCAACAGAATAAAGCCCTATGCATCCCAATGCAATGAAGAATTTCTTAAAACCATACATTGATCTACTGCAAATACACGTACACACTAACCTTAAAGAATTTATCATATGCTAACTGCGAAATGCCATTTCCAAAAAACCTATTCAATTTAGCTTAAGACAGGTACTGACATGTACACGTGTTTTACATCAAAGCATATATATATATGTGTTTGGCATCGTGGTGAAATCAGGCCAATGTCAAAAAAAGTAAATTGTGGAAAACCAAGACTTTTCTGTCCGATGGTCAAATTTTATTGAATTTTGATTTTTTTTTTGCCTCAACATCTTTTGTGCCTTTTTTCAAAAACATGTCTGTGTGGATTTTATTGGAAAATGTTAACAAAAGCACAAAAAAAGGTAAATTTACAGTTTTCGAGGACACTACAGCTTTGGTAGTCACCAAACTTTGGCGGCCATTTTCTCGCTAATCTTACCTCTGACACCAGGCAACCTCTGCCTCCTTCAATCACAAATTATATCTGAATTTCTAGTCAAGACAGATGGGCATTTTTCGTCAGGCAAATAAGCAGGCAAAGAAATATTCTTTCATATGATACCCATAACTCCATATGCCCCAAAATTGATGAGCGCCTGATACCACCGTATCGTGACACATAATGTTAACTAACATAACTTTTTCCTTACAAAGCAACAACATTACCCCATGGCGAACTCATCCATATTTGTCTTGCCTATGACAATGGCTCCATTTTCCTGAGTTCGCGTGACCATAGTCGCATCATAAGGAGGTGTATAATTCAAAAGCATCTTTGACCCACAAGTTGTGGGCATATCACTCGTGCAAAAAGCATCCTTGAAAGAGACTGGGATACCCTCAAGACATTTTGCAGCTTCTGCATATAGAGAAGATTTTTATAAATTAGATCTCATTTGGGAAATGTCAGTTGAGGCCAAACCAAAAATAAAACCTTTAAAACATAATATGCTTTCTAAGGTAGGTGTAACATGCATCTAATACTATTATCAATGCTGTACATCAAACTCATTACAAAGAGAAGAGGTTATATTATAGATCACAAATCTCACCTCCCTCACCATCGCTTAAACTTGAATACACTTTAAAAAAAGGAAACTTCAATTTTTACAAAAAGAGTACAAAATGTCTTAATCGTCACCGGTACAAACCAGAATGAAGAAAGAAGATCAAACACTTTTAATTTATCACTTACAGAGATTGATAAACTTGAAAGTAGGCTTCTCTACTGTCAAAGCATTTTACATGAGTAATAATGAATAGGGTTCCCTAATGAATATTGTACGACTTATTATTTGATGTCAGTCTCATATTTTTTTTAATCAGTCTGTTGAAATTAATTATCAACCTTTTCAAGTCTAAATCCTAGAGACCTTGACACAGTCCATGATAGAATTTGAACTTGTAAAACTCTATAGATGAATTTTACGACCATGATCAATTTCCCATTTCCTGATCAAACTACTATTCAGATATATCTATGTTTTAAATACCTTGAGCATATGCCTGAGATGAAGCTTGTAGGTTTTTAGAGAGCTGCTCAGGGTCTGTTTCGTTGACATACATGTTCAGCACTCGTGTCTTCTTTAGAATATCTTGACATTTTTTGCACAGTTCCTCCACTGACAATAAACCCTTTCGCATTTGATGTATAGCCTGGAAGGGTGAAAGAGAAATAGTAAGAAGATTGATTGATTGTGGGGTGGAATAGGGGATGAGTGTTCATTTGCATAGTTATTAAATGTGTGTATATGCGAGAGAGCAAGGGAACAGGATGTAGGGGTTGGGGGGGATTGTAGAGACAAGGAAAGAGAGAGAGAGAGAGAGAGAGAGAGAGAGAGAGAGAGAGAGAGAGAGCAAGAGAGTGGGTAGGGGTCCTGTGGACATTTTGATGTTCATATATATAGAGTGCTTGATAACATCCAAGTATACAGCTTGCACAACACAAATCAGTTTGTAGTTCAAGGAGCACTGTTCTAAAATGACAAAACAAAAACATTCTTATTCGTTGGTTTTGTTAAGTCTTTTACAGCATTCACAACTGAACAAGGTCATATATGAGCTGCTGATTATTAAACATTTTTAGTTTGGTAGGAATCAGTTTTGAATTTTACCGAGCCTACTCTAATCGATTTCGGACCACCAAGGGATCTTTAAGTTTAACGTGCGCAACTTGCACAAGGGACCACCCAGATTTTTCGCCCTTATCCGAGAAGGCTAGGTGTTAGATCATAAAAGATGGGGGTGTGGCTGAAAGACAGCAGTAAAATGGGAAGGAGCCAAAAAGGAGTAACAGTAGAAAGGCTTCAGAAAGAGTCAGGAGCCCAGAGGAGAGAGCAAAGGGGAGGAGGGGGGGGGGAGCAGAAAGTGGAGACGATAGCAGATGACAGAACATGGTTAGAGTGCAGAAAAGGAGGAGAAAGGAGAAAATTTCAGAGATTAAAATTTTCAATTGCTGTCTGACTTCGAATCCTGAACCTATTGCACCATTGAAAGAGCTTTTATAGACCGCGAGAGCCCCCCCAGTCTCTTATCATTTATTTTCCATTTTCTTTTGATTTTAAGTCTGACTTTTAACCTCAACAGGGGGGGCTCTCATGGTCAGAATTTTGTACAATGTTTGCCTTCTCATTTAAAAGGTGAAATTGAGTTCGAAATCTGACAGCAACAGAAAAATGTTTTCCTCCCTTAAAATTTCTCTCTTCACATCCTTTCCTGTTCTCAAGACATGTTCTGTCATCTGCTTTCATCTCCACTTTTGTCTACTCTAAGAAGGAAAAATGTTCACATGTTCAGATATATATGTAAAAATCGGTTGCACTGTGTGCATGTCGAAAGAAGCACTGGAGGACTTTTCTGTAACAGGCAACCACTATGAAGACAGAGTAGGGCTAGGGGTAGGAGACACGCGACTAAACATAGAATGACGCATCTTCCTCATAGGCTGCTAATTTTAGTAATGTGATGTCATCACTTCCTGGGATACCCACAGACTATTTTTATAAGGCTGAGAAGTTACCAAAGATTCTCTACTACACTACACGATCTTTGGAGATACCGCATGGAACGACATGTTGGGTCAGTGGCTTGACCTATTATCCATATCGATGCGTTTCGCACAATAAAATTTCACATTTGCAGCTACCTGCAGCGCGTCAGCCATGCTCTGGTGATAGAAGAAGGTGCACTAAAATTGCCGTAAATACGTCTGGAGATCCCCCCCTCCCCTCCCGGGCCTGATAAATAATGTGCAAAAGAGATAAGCAGCAGCATCATTGGAGCACTGCATCATATCACATAACCGGTACGTCTCCAGGAAAAACATCGCCCTGCGGTTGGCTATGTTTAGATCATGTAAGTCACGTGATCGGAGGGGTATCCCGGTCTGACGTCACACAAGATGGCCGCCTTACCTAAAAATAGTTTGCGTCATTCTAGGTTTAGTCAAATGTGGGTAGTAGTAGCCCTAGGGACGATTTTGTAGTTTCGTTCGTTGAAGTCCAAAGCTGAACGCCAGAGATCCTGAATTGCCAGATAATCGTGGAAGAGAAATCAAAGTTCAAGAAAAGAATGGCCCTTTTTCGGCAGTTCCCACCCCCAATTATTATTCGCCGGTTTGGGCCCCAAGAGTCAAGAGTAAGGGCAGGGAGGTTTCAGGGGGGCAGGGGTGTGAATTTTACCATTTGATGTTAAAATTGCAGTTAGGTCGCATCCCTGTTCTTTGTGTTGCCTATTTGGTAGGGCTGTACCCCGGTAGCAAACCCACTCATGCTCGCAAGCCCCTAGTTCAAGTCACAAGCCTCAAATCACTAGGTCAAATCATCAAATCAAATCACCAGCATGATAAGTTGAGTCTAGTGCAAACTGTAACCTCCTTGGTCTAGTCTAAACTTCAAGTCCACAGCAACTAGCAATCCGCAAAGCCACTCGTGTCAGGCCCCCTCATCATCCCCACCCTGCTTGTAATCCGCGAAGCCACTTACGTCAGAAAAAGAGAGAGGGGGAGAGTGAGAGATCTCGCCCACAGAGTCACTGCGCGGCATGGCGCTGTAATTTACTTGATTAGTTGAAGGCCTGCGCAAGCCTCAAGTCCCGTCCGCAGCCACAAGCCCCACAATTCACACAGTACTGCTTTGCGCTAGGCCTAGAGATTTGTCCCAGGACAAGCTCTAAATCTGACCTGCTGACTTGTACTGTCTCGATACACCGAGCGAGCGGCACGCCGCAGTACCGCTCAATGGCGACAAGACCGCTCGATGTGTTCAAACAGCAGTACTGCTCGCTGTGTGAACTTTGAACCGTGGAGGAAGGGAGAGGCTGGGCTTGTTTTGGTGCAAGGCATAGAGAGCTGAAGTTATTTTTAACTTCCCGCCGTTGATCAGCTAAGCGAATGGGTAAGTGAGAGGGAGCGTGGTATTGTAGTAATAGAGACCTAGGTTTCTGGTAGTAATAAGAATAAGTTGACTTAGATTACCCTAAAATGGAAAACTCCAGGGGTCGTTGTGATTGGCTTTTGTATCGTATGTATGTAACCTATTTTGTAGATGTGTTACACTCACAGTGACATAATACAGAACATTTAGGAGACGGGCTAGGCCTACTTCAACCCAATGTCAGGGCCCCAGCAGAAAGACGAAGGTTCTCAGTAAAAATGTCTCCCCATACGGGAATCGAACTGAGGTCTTTTACAAATTGCGTGCGACGATGAAGCGCTTGGCTCGTGCACATTAAAAATAAACAGGCCTTAACATCGTAAGAATAGCCGATCCAATATTGATTTTTAAGTGCATTGAATAGAGCTGTTTGTTTTTTACAACTGAACTATGAAAAAAAACCCCGATCTTGCACTTTTGGTGCAAGCCTCTCAACGCAAATAACCAGAGAATCTTCTGTAATATGTACTGAGCCCACAGCCACGAGAGTTCGCGACGTCACGACACAGTACAGCAGGACTGTCCGCGAGTCACAACTCACCGGAAGTTCCCTCCCGTAGCAAGCGGGAGGCAAATCAAATCACAAGCCTGCTCGCAAGCCTGTAGCGCAAGCCGTCCGCTGCTTTGCAAGCCTTCGATTAACCGAGCAGAATCCAGCCCTACTATTTAGTAATTTAGTCATCAAGACTTCCGGATTTCTCTCTGGATGTAAACAAAAGGGTGGTTGACTTTAATGAACGGAACTATGGTCCAGGGACTATAGGAGTAGGGGTAGGGGTAGGGCCAGGGGTAGATCAAAAGGTAGGGTTAGGGTTAGGATTTGGGTTAAGGCTTGGATTTGGGGCGATTGTTAAGATTCCCGCGTTTAATTCCGATGTGCGTTTTTCATACCCTCAGGCATATTTCGCTTTGGTCCCTAACCTTAACCCTTACCCTAACCCTGGCCCTAACCCTAACCCTAACCCTAACGTAGGGTTAGGGACCAAAGCGAAATATGCCTGAGGGTATGAAAAACGCACATCGGAATTAAACGCGGGAATCTTACCAATCGCCGGATTTGGGTTATGGTTAGATCTACGTCTCTACTTTATTATTGTGTTTATTGGGGTGATCGCTCATTACAGAAGTTCTTCCAGAAGCACCTAGACCTAGATCTAGATCTAGATCTAGCAGTCAACTAGATCTAGATCTAGATCTCTAGACTGTCCTGAGACCCAGCAAGGGAATGCAAAGAAGAGGGTGCTTTTTCGGTAGTTCCCACCCCCCCTTATTTGAGCCTGACACCTACATCTAGATCTAGATCTAGATCTAGATCTAGATCTAGATCTATACACGTTTGATTCGCAGTGAGCTAAGATATCAAATCAAACCTAACAACTGCAAAACATTAAATTATGGTAAAATTCAGGGGGGCATGCCCCCCTGAAACCCCCCTCCCTATATTTATTAGGTCAGGGGGAAATAAAGAAAAGCCAGTGAAGTTTCCACTTCGTCAAGTTCGTGACCGCGGACGATCGAGCAGGCTGCCTTCCACAACAACCAGTCATCAGTCATCGCTCGGAAAAAATTGACTTTATTGACAGACCAAACTAAACTTGGAATTTATACAGTCCCTAAAATGATAATGATTAAGACCAAATCATGGATCTACCTGCTTTATAGTGAGAGAGCCCATCGTGCATACATACGACAGTATACACACAGTTAACCAAGGTTTTAATTGCACTTCACTCCACACTCCACACTGCACCCGTAGACCTATCGCGGCATGGCTATCGGTCGTGCGGTCAAACAAAACATTGCTTCTTTTTAGTGCATTATCCCCCTTCGATCAGAAACACAATAGTCTACTTTCGTTTTATTCGGTTTTTTAATTTACATTGTAGTCTTATTTTATAATGTATTTTGGGGGAGAACGTACAAGTGTAACTTCGCTCAAGCTTACACACGTATAATGATCACCCTCTTTACCATGCACACATTCATACATACGTCCTCTCAATGGATTCGCTTGAATGACGAGTA
>NW_004797430.1:385963-388314 GCF_000002075.1 Aplysia californica | reverse complement strand
GTGAGCTCCGGCGTACTCTATGAAACATATCTGTTGCGAGTGCGGGTCGCGGTCTACTACACAAAGCTCCCCTTCTCCCTCTAATTTCTTTCCTCCAACTGCTCTCATCACTCATACACCCAACAGACCTAATTTTATAGGCTACCTCTTCCATCTGGGTACCGCTTTATAGCGGACATAAAGAACAGACCCACAGGCACCGCCAGGCAAACCACGACCGGGTGGGAGAGAGAGAGGGGGGGGGGCGGGGTGAAAGAGAGAAGTATAAATAAAGCATGTATAATTGTTGTAAGGCAGAAGTTTTGCTCAATTCATTGATTTACTGCAAAGTAATAATTGAAACAAAATGTACAGCAGATTTTATTTAAGAAAGAGCAGCAAAGAATCAAGCAGCTCTTGTTACAGTAACAACAGCGCATAAGAAGCTCATGTTTTGTAGCACCGTCAACATTACAACAAAACAATAGCAACAACAACAACAACAACAACAACAACAACAACAACAACAACAACAACAACAACAGCAGCAGCAACATCAACAACAACAGCAACATCAACAACAGTTCAAACAACCGCTCTGAAAAAAGCAGCCCCAGCAGCTTCTTCGTTTGTGGTTAAGGTTAGGGTTGGGCTTTAGTGTAAAGTTGAGATTAGGGGAAGTGTTAGGGGTTATGATTAGGGTTTAGGGTCAAAGTCATAGTTACGCAGGAGTAGAGTCAGGATATTAAGGTTAGGATCAGGTTCAGGGTCAGGTTTAGGGTTAGTGTGACAACAAAAACAGCAGCTCAAGCATTCAGTGTAACAACAATAAGGCAACAGTTCAAGAATGTTTAGCGATTGGAATTTTATCAAACAATTTTTTAAAAAGTAAACAGTGTATATATATAAACAGCTCAAGAAAAACTACTGAACCCCCCCCCCCCCCCCCCCCCCCCCCAAAAAAAAAAAATCAACATGTCAGAAGTTATATGACAACCATAAGCAACAGCAACCGTTCAAGAAACTATTGTAAAAACATACACCAAAAAAAAAATAAAAACAGAAACAGCTCAAGCAACTACGCAGTAGCAATAGCGACAGCAACAGCTCAACAAAGAAGCCATTGTAACAGTAACAACAACAGCAACGGCATAAGCAGCTATTGTATCAACAACTTCAGCAACAGCAGCAGCAGCAGCAATAGCAATAGCAAAAGCAAGCTCAAATTAAGCAGTCACCGTAAGAAAAACACCAGCAGGAGCAATATTACAAAGGTGCCTCAAAGTAGTCTCAGGAACGGAGTGATCAGGTTAAATTTAGGCCTTTTAGGGGTTTAAGGGGGGGGGGGGTTTACACCTGGAGGCTATCTCGCTTATTACTGGACGGAATTTTACCAAATTGCACACATATAACAAGCATAGTAAGGAGTCTTACAATCCGCAATCAAATTTGAGAAAAAAGTTTCGTTTCCATGGATACGCCGCCATATTTGATTTTATTGACATGTCTTGCGTAATGAATACCGCACTTATCGCTCGTGGAAATTGATAGGTTTTTTTGCACGCGTGATCACAAACATTAGATCTAAAAATTTGTCTGTTGTTTTTTTCCTAATCGAATTAGAAAATTTTTAATGAATTTTTTCCTGAGGTAACATTCAAGTTTGCGAAAAATCCGTGAAAATCCACACTCCAGACACCACCACCAAAAATCTATTCCATATATCAAAAATTCAACAGAAATTGTTTTAGTATTATCTCTTCTCTTCATTCTGTGAAAATTTCATGAAGATTGGATGAAAAATGGTGGAGTTATTCAAAAAAGTATAGAGAAAAGTCGCATTTTGAAAAAACGGCCGATAAAGAAAAATAAAATACTGACTTTATGAGGAAATGGCGGTTACAAACATGCCCGGTATGGGAAAAAATACGGTTTTTGGGGGTTCTTATGCCATTAAATAGTTGTAGGAGAGACTGAGGAAGCTCAAAATGGTATCAACTCAAATTCCATGATTTTGAGCCCAATTTTGATTTTGGGGGTGTAGCCCCCCCCCCCCTTAAAGAGTGAAAAGAAGTTAGTGCAATAATGTGCTTATTCGTACCGTGCGTGTGTATGTGTGTGTGTGAGTGTGTGTGTGTGTGTGTGTGTGTTTCCTCGTCATGCCCGGTATAGTATGAAATCGTTTTTTTTGTCTTTTTTTTTCGACTTCAATTTATTTTTTCTCACTTTTCGAGACTCTTTTACTAGCGTATTGTTTTTGTTCTCTCCCTTACTTCCCGGTAACTAAGTACGACGCACATATTACAGATATGGAGTATATCATACTAGCACTCAGCGCAGAGTCATTATCGAGATTATACGACCAGACATGG
>NW_004797430.1:383141-384737 GCF_000002075.1 Aplysia californica | reverse complement strand
GGGGGGTGGAAAGGGAGGGGGGTAAACGTTCTCCATTCGAAATACAATACGCTTTCATATCAGACCGTTTAACAAAACAAACTTGCTAGCCTAGCTTGTGTGGCATTCCGTGCAGTGCTACACGTAGTGATGAGACCTAACGAGTACACGTTCTGTAATGCATGCATCATTGTCGTCGATTTCCTGTTAAGGGTCAGAACGAAAATAACTGAAAAGGTTACCCTATCAGGTCAGGACTAGCACCAAAGATTCCCTACTAGTGTAGTAGTAGATAACCTTTGCAAGGACTGTGATTTTCCCACATGAAAAGCGGGTTTGTTTTTGTTTTTTTGTTTGTTTTTTTGTGTTTTTTTTTTTGGGGGGGGGGGTAACCCCCGACCAGCCACAGGGAGTCTTCCATAAGATCTGAGAAGATCAATTTAATACTGGTCAGTCTTCAATTGCCTCTAAAACAACGCCATGTAGCTGACCGAAACCCCGAGTAGAAGCAGGACTTTCTGGGTTATCTTGAAATGGAGGAAAGAGAGAGAGAGAGAGAGAGAGAGAGAGACAGAGACAGAGAGACAGAGAGACACAGAGACACAGAGACACAGAGACAGAGACAGAGAAAGAGAGTCGAGGGCGGTCAGATTTTTATATTTTCACATCCTTCGAAAATTATAATTAATTTATTGTTGCAAACACTGGTATGTATAATTAGCTTAATTCGACAGGTGAGATCATTCCCAGCAGTGACACTGTGTACCCTCGGCTAACATGAGACCATAGTGCGGGTCCTGCCAATCGATGGAGTGACCCACTCACTCTGGAAACCGCCACTGTTGGACATGAGCAAAAAAGCAATACATGAGCAGTCAAGGTTCGAACCCGAAAGAGTTCTTGAAATTTCCTCCTCTCTCAAGGAATAGGCCTACATAATATCGCAGTTTATTTCCTTGTCGGGTTGGTATCGTGGCAGGTATGAATGTAGTTTTTAAAAAATGTAGGCACTTAATAGGTGGTTTTTACGCCGCCCATACGATCTAGCTCATTTAGGAGGCGGGCTCTGACCTTTTCTGCCAGAGCCGACTCGGGCTGAGAGGAACTCAATACACCAGAAGATAGACTGACATACGCGATACAAGTTTTCCCTACTTAGGAATCGAACTCGGGTCTCCTGCAGACGACAGTGTCAGTGATGCCCCAAGTACCCTACACGACAGACGTCAATAATGGTCGCTTTAAAGGACAAGCGGGCTCACCCAGATTTCGGGGGTTTCCAGAAATCTTGACCTAGCCTAAACAAAAGTGGGCATTGTATTGCCCTGCCCATAGGAGAAGTTTGGTTTCATTGGTTGTATATATATTTGTTTGGCTGTAGAGAAAAGTCTCCGTGTCTTAGAAACTGAACAAGGGGCAAAAACTTTACCCTCGATTTTCTCAAAACGTGCTTAAAAACGACCAATTATTGTAGCTTAGTATCTTTCTATTGTTAGTGAGCGTGCAAGAGGAAGAGGACGGAAACTCGTATGTGAAAGCGCTTGTGTGTGAAGTGGTCGTGGGTGAGCAATAGGAAAGGAGGATGAGAGAGAGAGAGAGAGAGAGAGAGAGAGAGAG
>NW_004797430.1:379910-382532 GCF_000002075.1 Aplysia californica | reverse complement strand
GAGAGAGAGAGAAAGAGAGAGAGAGAAAGAGAGAGAGAGAGAGAAGGGGGGGGGGGGAATGGGAGAATGAGAGATATCTTAATTTTGAGCTGAAGAAAGAAATAGAGAGTGTGGGTGGCAAGGAGAGCAGAAAGATTGTGGAAGGAGAGTGGCGAATATGTTAGGCTAGCTTTTGGGAGCGAGTTGGTGGTCAGATGTGTGGTCATCCCTCCACCTCCCTCCCCTCCCCCTCCAACCCTATCCCCTAGTCCGTCTTTCACGTGAAAATCGCAGCACGTTCAGCAATTCATGCTCGCGTCAGCGTGTGAGCTGTGACTGCCTTCACAATGCAAGTCATCCGAGAGTTCTGATCTGAACAGTGAAATAACACATACACTGTGCTGCGTGAATGTGATTTGCATTTCTGTGTAGGCCTATCTCCCAATCATCTCATCTCGTATCCGCCTTGACTCTGGTCTACTTGGACTTCCCCACACAATTGTGCGTTGTCAATGAACACACGCGTGACAAGAGTTAGTTTTTTTCAGGTACGTATTAATTTCATCAGCATGGTAGTATAGGCCAAGAGTAACTGTTATAATGGGCTTACTGCAATGATACTTGTAAGCTTATAGATCTAATGACTGAGTACACTATGTGTCAAGGCATTTTAAAAAGATATTTTTCCTCAGGGGGGAAAGTTCGTGTGCGTGATCGTCTCTGTCCAAGCAATCACGGCTGGGCCGTACGTTTTATCTCTAAAAAGAAAAAGAAAAACCCTCCCGTAATGATGACTCGTCGCAAAAATCAAAACCTCCGCATTCCCCCCTCGGTTGCACGCTGCTTGAAATAGACCTACATCCAGGCTCAATTCAAGAGTCGCAGTGGGTCTATTTCTTGATCTCCCTCCCCCCTTACACAACTTACAGCAATTCGATGTAGTCGTATCGTTCGTTTCTGAGTGACGAAGCAGAAACAGACGAGCAGCCAACCCATGGCGATATAATATTCGATACCACACATGATTCGGGGACTTTGTAGGCTACGTTCACGGTAAAGAGCAACCATTGTGTAGGCCTCTAACTCTAAGGAAATAAGAGAGCGCGATTAGCATTACCCTGCTCGTTGTGTTCAACCCAAAGAGGTGAGTGAGTAGCCTACGCTAGTGAATACTAATGTAAGCTGAGCGAAATTATTTTGTTGGTGTGTTCTGCTTACGGTCGGTGACTGCTTTTGCTGTGTCCATAAGCGGAGACTTAACGGCTTGAGTTTAATTTTTTGACTGTTTTCCAGACTTTTCGTGAATTTTAAAATATTTTCGCCATCATCCGCGCTCTATTTTACTCAGGAAGGCCTCCCTAGACGTTTGTGCGCTATTTCTTAAATTATCAGTTGTTGTTTTTTTGCGTCTAAGGGGTTTCTATAATAATGCATGATATAATCTAGATTTTTAGATCTAGATCTAGTCGAACTTGCTCTGACCCCCCCCCTTTCCTTCCTTGCGCTTTTTTTAAAACATTAAAATACTGTGTAAGACGACGGTCAACTGTCTGAGGAAAACCTCTTTTCTCCTCGACGATAGGAGGCGTTTTAGACAGTTTCGACTTTCGACTGCTTGCAATTCGAATCTCCATTTTGTATGTCTACGTCTGTGCTTGTTGCCTGTGTGGCGTGTGCCATGTACACACCCGGTGTGTGTGTGTCGTGTCAGCAGCACGCATCATCTATCTCCCAAGGACATGCTGTATGCTGGTCACTTATGCGCTACTATTGTCTCTTGCTTTTTCGTGGGAAGGACTTTTGTAACGAGCGACCACCCCAACAAACACAATAAAGACGGGACCCAAACCTACCCCTACCTCTGTTCCTGCCCTCTAGCCCCTAGCCCCTACCTATCCCTAGACCCCTACCCCTACCCCTAACCCTTCACCTCAACCCCATACCCTAATCCTAACCCTACATCCGGACCCAAACCCTAGCCTTAACCGTAACCCTAACCCTCTTTCTATTTCGTAGTGGTCGCTCGCTACAAAATTCCTCCCTTTTCACGTGTTCATCTTTATTGTTTAGAATCTAGAATCTAGTTGTCTTCAGAAAAAACTGGGGCAGTGGCCGGGTCTGTAGTGCAGTGGTTCCTAGGACAGTCATTGTTGCACATCAGAAGACGCAGCAATTTCGATTCCTGATTGTGAAAGTAGGCCTTCATGTACGTGAATGTGTATTAGACTAAATTAACGATCCTATTGTAGGCCTATAACATACTAAAATTTTATCAAGCATCTCCATCTCTCTGCAGGCAGGGTCCAAACAGCCCGCCTGCTATATAATCTAAACTGCACTAATGAGCTCGTCAAAGATTCACCATCATTCGTTTAAGGCTAGGTAAACGCCCCCTTTTTGTGCAACACAGGCGACTTAAAAGAACGTGTTCCGGAGTAGGCCTAGAGAAGGCACGCGCATGTGTCACTGAGTGCTACGAATTAAGCCAGTTGGCACAATCGACGAGGCAACAACTAAGGGCAATGACCCGTGTTCGTAAATAGCCGTGATTCGTATAGTATTAGATCTATATTATTATTGTTATCGTCATGTCTCTTTACTCCATTAATCTCCTACCAGCATTCAAATAAATGATAGCAGAAG
>NW_004797430.1:377521-378730 GCF_000002075.1 Aplysia californica | reverse complement strand
CCAGAAAGACAGGCAGGCAGGCAGGCAGGCAAGCCTGTCGGTCGAGTGGAATATGTAGAATATTTTATGTTATATAGTATCTAATAAAGGCCTACATGCATGTACATAAAAGTGAGCAGGCACCCGAAGGCAGAAGATCGGCAAAGATAAAATGATCCGTTGTAACAGAGGAAGAAGAGACATGAAAAATCAGTGATGGTTTTGATCGTATCATGAAAAAATATGAGCAATGTAAAGAATGTGGGTGGTTAATTGGTGCTCTGGTGTGAATTCCTCGTTTTTCCCCATCAAATGTCTATCGTCCTTAATCCTTATCTCTCCTCCTTTTGTGTGTATGTTACTCTATTGTAAGACCTCTTATCTAATCTTCAGCGCTTATATGACCCTAATATAATAGTGTTGCATGGGCTGTAAAACTCTTATTAAAACTTAACTGTAAATAATGAGAATGGTCACAAAGGATTTAGAGAATAATATGGTCGCTTTTAAGCACAATGGGGATATGCCGAAACATGCTGTTGTGAGAAAACCGAAGGTAAAGTTTTTGCCCCTTGTTCAGTTTCTATAAAAGACAAGGAGAGTTTTCTCTATAACCAACCAAATATACACACCTATGAAATCACACTTCTCCTGTAGGTAGGGCAATGCCCACTTTTGGTGTTGGTCAAGACTTCTGGAAACCCACGAAATCTGGGCTAACCCGCTTGTCCTTAAAAGCGACCATATAACAATTCTAGTGCCGAAACCTAATTGTCACTGTGATTTAGCACAATGCTTAGGCCTTCTGCCTTCTAGGTGCCTCTTTATCTTGACTGACGTGGGCTCTTGTATAATACTAATTTATACCCCACCGTTATAAACATACAGCAAGAGTGGAGGCCATGGTCATAATGTGTTGTTTTGTTTTTCTTCCTTTGTAGATATAGAAAAGTTCAAGGTCTCAACTCGTACATCATTAAAATGGCTCCCTCCGTACTGGACCAACTGAAGGCTGTCACTACTGTTGTCGCCGACACTGGTGACTTTGAAGGTAATGTGTAATTTTAACTTTCAGCTAAAATGAAAGATGTGGAGAGAAAGAAGGGAAGGAGAGGATACGATAGGGGAAAGAGAGGGGAGGAGTGAAGGAGAGAGGGGAGAAGTGAAGGAGAGAGGGGAGAAGTGAAGGAGAGAGGGGAGAAGTGAAGGAGAGAGAGAGAGAGAGAGAGA
>NW_004797430.1:374760-376923 GCF_000002075.1 Aplysia californica | reverse complement strand
GGGGGGTAAGTGAGATCGAGAGTGGTTCAGAATATAGGTCCTGCGGGTCTCGTCAGTCACGTATTTTTTCGGTTTGGTTTGATTTTTTTTTAAAGCACAATTCTGGATTAATCAAATGTCACGTTCTCGTAACGAATGTTTGCTTTCTACTGTGTGTTCATGTGTATTCATCCTTTCAAATATTTGATTAATTAAGTATTTTTTTCTTTGATTGTTCTCGTCTTTGAGTGCTCTCTATTTGCACTGATCCTGACTTTATTCCATTAGTTAGTAAAAAAATAATTTTTAAAAAACCCCTCTTGTGGCGTATGTGTGGTCTTGTTAGGTGCGAGTTGTTTATTCTCACGCTTGTGGGTGGTTGGCAGGAGTTATGGTGTTGTTAGCCTCTCGATTCCTATCAAATTAATGTCTATTGTCATTATAGTTCCTCTTTATTTTCTTTGTATGTCACTCCCCGTGGGTGGTTGGCGGGTGCTCTGGTGTGGTTTGCTCCTTTTTTCCTATAAAAAATCTATCGTCCTTATCTCTCCTCCTTATTTTATGTTTGTTACTCTCTTGTAACACTTATAATCTTCGGCACTTATACACCTTATTGTGTTGCAAGTGCCGTAAAATTGTTCCCAAAACGAAAACGAAAATGTCACTCCCCTCTAGTAACACTTCTAACATGGGTGTTTGGCGGGTGATCTGGTGTGGTTTGGTCCTTCACCTCTATGAGACGATTAATATCCTTATCTCGCCTCCTCCTTTTTTATGTTTGTTAATCTTTTTGTATCACTTCCAATTTTCGGCACTTATAATTTATGACCTAATTGTGTTGCAAGAACAGTAAAACTCTTACTAGTGGATGGTTGACGGATGCTCCTTTGTGGTTTGCTCCTTCTATTTTTATCAAACATGTTTCTTATATTATTATCTCTTCTCCTTTTTTGTGTGCATGTCACTGTCTAGTGTAACACCTCTTATCTTTGACGCTTATATGACCTATACATCGTGTTGCAAGTTCCGTAAATTATTACCAAAAAAAAGTAAAATCAAAGTTTTCACTAAAACTAAACCAAAACATTATAGCTACGTCTGTGATCAGAGACTAGATCAGACTGCACTGACTGCGACCTATCAAGATCAATAAATTTCCTTTGCACAAATGTATACGCTTACTTTATGAGGGTTCAATACTCAAATTATATAACAGATCTTCAACCGTTTCCCTGACACTGACACTGCCTCAGAGTGCTGGTCAGTTTGCTGGAGAACAGAGTATGAAATGGCCAGTTACCGAGGAGCATGGGTCAAATCTGTGTCAATAGTGTCATAAAACACCCACTCAAACAAACAAACCGGGGAGCTTTTTTCTGGCAAGGGCCTTAGTCAACAATGGGTTAATTTATGCCTGTCGTCACCGTCACCACCCTGCCGTCATTTTGAAAAATACAGTAGGCCCTACATATATACAGTTTTTACAATTTTACATGAAAGGAAAACAACAACAACGACAACAACATCGACAACAACATCAGCAGCAGCAACAACAACAACAAAGACAAAAACAACAACAACAACAACAAAAAAAACAAAAAACAACAACAACAACAACAACAACTTCACCTGAACATTGTTACCAAGAAAACAAACTCTTTGCAAACATCCCGAGATTTTTTTTTTAGAATTTAGTTTTGACAATCGCGTCCTTATTATCCCTAAACCAAGTCTTGTTTTATTGATAACAACTTCAGTCTTTTGGCTTTCCTGTAAAACTGTGAAAACTGCTTGTATATAATCTATACCGTATTTTTTAAAAATGACGGCAGGACTGTAACTATTACCCATAATATTATTGTTCGTTACGCTTAATTTCTGACCTTTGAAAGGAGAGCCAAGTCTTCAAAAGAGTAATGAGCGTACAGATGGAATAATAGGCATATTGTAAGCCAACTACAATGTATGCTTGAATCATTTATGACCCCCCTCCCCCCCTCTCCTTCTTTTGTGCTTAACTGTTAACATTCTGGCCATCTGTTTAAAGATGCGGGTCTGGTCAGTCTGTGTGCAACCCGAGTTTAATCCTCTTTATAAGAACCTTAATACACACACACACACAAACACACACACACACACAAACATACATACACACACACAAACATACACACACACACACACACA
>NW_004797430.1:342286-373578 GCF_000002075.1 Aplysia californica | reverse complement strand
TCTCTCTCTCTCTCACTCACACTCACAAACACACCCAAACACACACTCACAAACACACACAAACACACACTCACAAACACTCACGCACACACACATATGCAGAAATCGTTTAAATCCGGGCAAGGTCTCAAATTTGTCACGCTGTTTCTATTAAGTTTAATTTTGTCTACTTGCACCTCGTCTTGTTGTAGGACATACTTTGAGGTCGACCCTGGTAATTTGTGTGTGCTTATTATAATACTTTTGAAAAGGAGATATTGTAGGTCCAAAGCTAAATAACACACGATACTTACTTTAATTTTAATTACATCCGTTAAATAGATCCACTAGACTACTTATTACGTTTCTCTTATTGCTTTTTTGTTTTCGTTTACTAATTTAAAAAAAACTTATTTTGCGTGTCGTGGTATGTTTATTCTCACTAAATATCTAGTCCATTATCATAGAAACGTGTTTTTCTTTTCTTATTGTTCTGGAGCTCCCTTGTAACGCAGGACCAACCTCTTTAAAATTGACTCTTTGCGCCAGGCCTAGTATGTAGTTTATTCCTTCTCAGTTCTTAGAACACATTTATTTTAAAATTTGTGATTTAGCGTGGTTGAACTTTTTGTTGTTGTTAATGAGTAGGCATGTATGACTCCACACAATAAGAGACAAACAAAAGTACAACAATGTTAATTAGCTTGTGTATTTTGTAGTCCAGCTGCGTGCATGTGTTGGAAGAGATAATAGCCTCTTACTTGTAGGTTAACAAAGCATGACGTACATTAGGCCTGACATCTGAATAAATAGTATCGTTTTCAAAACAGAATTTTAGCCTGTGCATGTCACGCTAGAGCGGATAAGGCGAATTTTCAGGCGACATTAAAAACTAGGTTTCAAGCTCAGTAGAAAGGGGGGAGGTCTAGGATAGGACGGAAAAGATGTGTGTGCATCAAAATCTCCTTCATCATCACGGTGAAATCAATAGTATCGTGAAGCCACCAGAAGCGTGTTTGTAGTATCGATATCTCGAATTCCACAAATAGCCAAGGCTAGAATACGAAAGTAAACCGGAACCAGGTACTGCTGTACTCTAGCCTAGTTCTCTCTCTTTACGCTGCCCGTGTGGTTTGTCCGTTTTCTTGCTCGAGTGCCGGCCGGGGATTGTACTCCTATTTGCGTACAGTGGCAGGCAGATCTGTTGCATTTTAATTTGTCATCAATACTAGATCTAGAGATCTGTTCAACTATTTTACAAAATGTCTGAGGCAAAGAAACGTGCAGTGTCTGCTCTCGATCAGCTCAAAGAAATTACAACAGTTGTTGCGGACACTGGAGACTTTGAAGGTCTGTTGTTCTTCTTTAAAGTCTTCTATAGTCTGCAGTGTGGTTGACACGGGCTGATAACCGGTCTGTCCGGTCGTTATTATGCAATTATGCCACTTTCGTTTAGTATTATAACGTTTTGCCCTTGTGTACTAGCATTGATTTGTGACGTGTTAATCCATAAAAGCATAACTTTTACTCGTTTGTAATACATCATGTTAGTTCAAGGTCCGTTAGTTTACTGAAGTCACTGCCCCATAAAGTGTGAGGTGCGAGATCAGGCTGTTGCTTAATTAATTAATGCTTTTATTCCCCAGTAATAGACTAATTACATTACTACTACTGAGCATTTGCCAAAAGGTGGGATACCTGGGTGTGACAAATGAGGTCCAAAATCAACTTTATGTTATAATTCTTTAATCACCCATATTATATACTATAGCCTAATGCCTAATGATTGCTCTTTCAGGCCCAGTAACTGCCAAAGCTGTATATGCAATGGTCTTGGTGTAATTCTGACTTGAATGACGGAAATAGCAAAAAGTTCGTTCATAACAATGATGACACAAATTTATAATTTATACTCAAAGTTCATTTCTTCAGCTAGGCTGATGTTATATTTTGAGACAGCAAATAACTTCCAAAAATACATAGAATTGACAGTTTATAAAAATCTTTATTAATTTTTGATAAAATTACTTTTTTGTGTCATAATAGTTATGAACGAACAATAAGTGACCAAAATACTATCAATTATGTCAAGTTTCATTGACTAGAGTTGTCTGAAATAACACTCTGGTCTAATTATAGTCAAGTGATAAAGGAACGACCATTGAACAGCTATTTTTAAATGCAAACTGGTCATACGGCATGTTATGCATAAATTTAAAGTTCGTTCATAACCATTATGACACACTGTTTCGTTCATAACTATTATGACAAATTTTACTTTTGGCCCCTAAAATTTACTTATATTGTTCTGTCTTTCACATAAAATGGTTTTCATTTATGAGACTTTCCTTAAAATATGATAGATTCCTCTATGTAGGGAGAATTCAAAGTTTATTTACTGAAAAACCCTTAGAGTACCTTTAAAATAGTTCGTTCATAACAATTATGACAAACTTAAATTTTTACCTATAAATTTATACATTTTGATCTGTCATTCATTTTTTAAAACCTTTATTAAATGAAACTCTCCTCATAATATGTATCTCTGTACATGTTTTTAAAGTTTATTAACACTGAAAAGCCCTCAAAATATATAAAATGGACTATAAATAGTTTGTTTATAACCATTACTACAAAAGTATAAAACTAATTAAAATCCACACCCATACACTTATAATGATAAAAATCAAAATATCAGAATGTATGCAAGGTCCATTCTGTCCTTTACTTGGGTTAAAATTAAAAATACATCCCAAAACAACTGTAAATTACATGGAATAAGGTTTCGTTCATAACCATTATGACACACTGTTTCGTTCATAACTATTATGACAAATTTTACTTTGGGCCCAAAAAATTAACTTATTGTTCCGTCATTCACATAAAATTGTTTTAATTTATGAGACTCTCCTCAAAATAAGGTTATATGTTGGAAGAATTCAAAGTTTAATCACTGAAAAACCCTTAGAATACCTTTAATGGTTCGTTCATAACTATTATGACAAACTTCAGTTTTGACCTAAAAATTAATATTTTGACCTGTCATTTACTTTAAAATTTTATATTAAATGAAAGTTTCCTCATAATATGTATCTGTGTACATGTTTTTAATGTTTATCAACTCTGGAAAGCCCTCAGAGTACAATATGAAGTTCGTTCATAACCATTACTACAAAAGTATAATACTAATTAAAATCCACACCCATACACTTTAAGATAAAAATCAAAATATCAAAATGTATGCAAGGTCTATTCTGTCCTTTAGTTGGGTTAAAATTAAAAATATATTCCAAAACAACTGTAAATTACAAGGAATAAGGTTTCGTTCATAACCATTATGACACACTGTCACGTTCATAACATGATGACAATCCATTATGACAAGCATATTTTTGCCTTTTCTTCGCTTCTCTTTTGAGTCATCAGCATGCTACTCTTCCATGTTCATTCCACCATGTAAAAGGATGTTGTGAAACAGTGGGAAGTCCCTCCAATGATATTTTGCAGAAATATCATAAAGTGTTTGTTCATAACATCATTATGACAAACCTGGATTATCTCAATCAAAGTCAAATTTAAGCAAAATCATGCGATGGAGCGGAAAATTACCCTTCTGATGGATCAATGTCAAACCAATGTTTAATACCGGTCATTCCCCGGTTTAGATATGTTTAACGATTTGGGTTTTCTAGACCTTGGAAAGTCTGATGATGTAATTATGACACGAGTTATGAACGAACTTATAAATTTTACTCAGCAATAACATCATCAATATAAAAAAATAAAACCCTTTTAATGGACACGCGCTGTTATGATGGTGTATACAAACTATTTTCAATGTTTGAATGCACTACTGTTTGATAGTTTAAGATTAACAATATATTCTGTATTTAACATACAATTACACGTGTGCACTCAGGATGAGTAAAAAATGCCCTATTTTTAGTACTATTATCTTTCTACGAAGAGATATAAGATGCACACATCAATCTTCTTGCTCATGCAGCTTGACCAACTTATTTCCTTGCCATATGCATAAAGTTTTCAGAAGAAAACATATTTTTCCATGAGTAGTGGTTGATTTAAGAAGTCCTCATGCAAACACCCCCTCCTTTTGGCAAAAGCTCTACTACTGTTGCTAATCAATCAGCAATCATTCTTCTGTTTTTTACTCCGAAATTTAAGAGAGTAAGAGTGAGTTCAGTTAGAGAGGTTGCATAGGTTTTGGTGGGTGAGTGGGATGGAAGATCCTGTAACTTGGTTCGAGTTCTTGTATTCAATGAGGAGAAGACTGAATGAATAAAATGAAGTGATTTCTTTCCTCAAACAGATTATTCTTAATTTTGTGTTCCAGACTTTGTCAGTGGGTAGTTGGCGGGTGCTCTGGTGTGGTTTGCTCCTTCTTTCTTATAAAACATGTATCGTCCATCCCCTCCTTCTTTTTTATGTTTGTCACTCTCTTCTTGTAAGACCTCTAATCTTCTGGCGCTCATATGACCTTGCAGAGTTGCGAGCGCCGTAAAACCTCTACTAAAACAAAACGGACTTTGTCAACACATTTATTCTGAGTTTGTATTGTATATCGTATCATGTTTGAATTATATTCTTCCTATTAAATTTCCTTTTTAATGTATAAAAGATCAAAACCCGTGTATTGTAGTGTGGATTGGTGGTTGGCAGGTGTTCTGGTGTGGTTTGCTCCTTCTTTCCTATACTCCTCCTTTTATGTGTTAATCTTTTTGTGTTTTGTGTACGGCCGTCGTTATTCGGACTCGGGTCCGAAAAAAGGAAGTGTCTTCGTTCTATATAGATCTAACGTTCAGTGCTTCCAATTTTCCGCCATTTTTTAAGTTTCCCCCACACCTTATCTGCCGATCCAATGCCCGCCGCCTCATTGATACGCCCCCCCCCCCCACGTTTCCCACTTTCTTTGTTGTAGAAAAAGGTAAAATTGAAGATTAGCAGACCACCTGGCGCCTGCATATTATGAGCTGTGTAAAAAAAATAAAAGACCGATTCGTTCAAATACACAAGTTTGTGTCATATCGATTGTTTACCAAGAAAAAGTTGTGTTGCTGTGTAGAGCTGAGCATACGGCAACTTTTGATTCCATAGACCAGCACACAATTCATTACGTATTCATTACGTAGATCTACGTCAAGACTAGCTTATTATTGTAATAATGATCAGTTGCCGGGGGGAAAAAGACTGACGCGTATGCGACGTTCAAAGCCCGGACCGATAGTGCCCCCCCCACCACCCTCCCCGACACGCACACAGCCACACGTGTGCAGGCCGCCCATCCGACCCCGACACACGCTAACGAGCCATCTTTAATTGCTTCTGATGACCTCTTGACAAATAAACATATATTAGAAGCGCTATAACTTTTCAGGCCGGCCTCAAATTCATAATAAGATTAAAACTCGGCTCCTGCACAAAACGCCTTTTTGCCCGAAGTGATCCCGGTCTCTACCCAGCCTGAGGCGAGTCACGAGTGAGGCAGGACAGGAAGCCGGATTCACGAGTCACAGGAAGTCGGAAGTGATGTCATGCTGGACAAGAATCAGAGTCCGAATAACATTTTTTCATATTCGGACTCGAGTCCGAATAATCACTTCGTTTGTGTACACTCCCTTGTAACACCTTTATCGGTACTCAACAAATGACCTAATTGTGTTGCACATATGCCATATAACACTTTCTAAAACAAAATGTGACCGTTGAATCGCCATCTTCTTTTCTAACGTTTTCCCTTTACATTTTTACATTTCAGCCATGAAGCAGTTCAAGCCAACAGATGCAACAACAAATCCGTCACTGATCTTTGCTGCTGCCAACATGCCAGCTTATCAGAAACTTATTGATGAAGCAGTGTCATATGCAAAGAAACTTGGAGGGTAAGTTAGGATTACAACTATGCTTTAAGTGCAGAATTAGTGGCACTTTAAAAAGCAGCTGCTTCTTTTACCTCATTCTTCACGTGGTAAAGCCAGACATCATATTGTTCTTGGCACTATAAAAAATGGGTAAAGAACATGTTAAGTTTGTTTTGTTTCATACTGAATTTTATTTCTGGATTTTTGGTTTGTTATGGATCTTCTTGACATTATATTTTATAGATATTTCTTTTTTTAAAATTTTTTTTATTGTAGGCCTACCAGTGGGTAGTTTTTTTTTGGACTACTTACCAGCGACTTACCTGTGAGTTGTGTTTTTTGGGCTACTTTCCAGTTACCATTCCTGTACTCTTACCCAGTGTAAATACTGTATTCATCTGCAAACAGTTAATTTTTAATTAGTTCATGTCAAGTTTTCTTCCCCCGCCTTTTTTTGCTTTGGAAGCTCAAAGAAAACTGAACAAAATTTGAATCTTCAAATGTTTTGGCATTTTGTGTTTTACAGGTTATGGATTTTTTTTCTTCTCTTCTCTTGCTATCATTCTGATGTGTTTTATAATTATTACAGCAAGGAGCCTGAAGTTCTCAGCAATGCCATGGACAAAGTTTGTGTCAATTTCGGAGCAGAAATCCTCAAAATTATCCCCGGACGTGTCTCCACAGAAGTCGATGCCAGGTATGTGTGTTGAAAGAGTTTCTGGTCATTTTTGTTACTGTTCTCAAGGCTGTAGCTAATGTATCTGGACTGTGACCAGTTCTGTCAACTGTTGCAGTGTGTCTTGACTGTGGTCAGTGTGTCTTCACTTTGGCTAGTGTGGTAGTTTTAATTATAGCAACTCGCTCACAAGTGGAGGAAAGGCACTGTTACAAGGGACATTACAGTGGCATATAGTTTTGTACAAGAAATAGTCACAAGTCACAAACCCTTTTAAACTAAAACTATTCCTGCATGATAGTACTTGCAATGTACATGGATCAAATTTCTTTTTTTTATAGTTTATTTTTTAGTTTGTAAAACTAATATTGTGTTGTGAGCACAAATCTTTGTAAAATTGTTTGGATTTTGGGAGAACAAGTGTCTAATTTTATAATTTGTAACTGCAATTTGATAAGTTTTTAAGGTGTATTACAGAACTGCACCTTACCATATGTCTGATTACTGTTTAGCATGCTTGGATAAAGAGTGTCTGTTTTTGTTTTTTTACGATAACATATTTTGAATTAAAAGAAGATAATTTAACATTTAGTTTTGTGTTGAATATGAATTCTTGTATAATGAATCTTGACTGTAAAAGATAATATTCTTGTTGTGTTTTACTTGGTAAATCTGAACATTTGAAGGCCATAGGGGTGCTGGGTATTATTTGAGAAGCTAAAAAATGTTATCTTCTAACAGGTAGGGATGTACCAAATTTAAAAGTAACTTAATGCCTTTTTGTGTTTGGTCTTGCTCTAGATTGTCGTTTGACACGGAGGCTATGGTTCAGAAGGCACAGACCTTGATCAAGCTCTACAAGGATGCTGGGATTGAGAAAGAAAGAATTCTCATCAAACTCGCTTCCACATGGGAAGGTGTGCAAGCTGCCAGGTAAGTCACTTGTTGATACTGTGCTCTCTGATCAGAGTAAAAAAATGAGTTTTTAATCGAGTAAAAAAGAAATTGGAGGGAAAGTAGTGTTTTGGCCATAGAGTTTGTGGAAATCTGATGCCATTCAAATATACTTTACTTAAAGTTTACAAATTAAAAGGAGTGAGATGAATATAGCTGTATAGATTGAACACCACTTTTAGAACTGTGTGGTTATTTAACCCTTTGAGCCCTTGCCACTGGAACACTGGTGGTGCGTAAAACTGCTGGTATGCCTAGCCACCGGTACAGCAGTGAGCGAGACCCTATCCCCAAAAAAGCCCGCCTGGGACAAAATGTGCGAGGAAACCATGCTTATTATACAAGACTTTACTGATTATTTTGAAGATCCAATTCAGATGCTAGTAATGATAGGGACTACAATGAGTGGGATGGAATGATTCGGATGATCACATGAATGTTAGTAATCTATCACTCAGGAGCTCAGGCAGAGGGGCACGATAGCATAAGAAGGTCATGGCTCAAAAGGTTAGGAGGCAGGGCCTCTGAATTCAATGTCCATCTCCAAGAGGACCGAGTGAAAGGGGCTGAGGGCCAAGAATACATTAAAGTTATAAATACTTCGTGATGTTCCCACCAGGTTATCTGCACCTCAGCCCAGTGATCCCCACTGAGCTGACAGTACACTGCACCTAAAAGTTGTAAAGAGTAATAGCAGTAAAGTAAGAAAGGGCGTAAGTTGGAAAGGTGTTGCAAGTGAAAATGTATATCATAATTTTAACACTCACAGCACTGGGCTATTTTTAGCCCTCACTTCCCCCTTGCCCAGCTAATATTGAAGTCCTTGATAATTGTACCTGTAAATATTTGCAGATGATAAAAAAAATTCTAGACTGCTTTTGTTTGAAGTTTTAGAAGATGACACGAAGAATATTTATCAAATTGTCTCTGAAAAGTTAAAAATACCTGACTGGATTTGAGATGGCCAGTGCCCTGTGAGGGAAATACACACGACTGGGGCTTTAAAGATTAAGAAGCCCATGATATATTAAATTTATCAGATACACTCTTATTTCATGGATAATATACTGTGTTTTGAATTCCAATGGAGAGAAGTGTTTTCTGATCTTAACTAATATACCAAAGGTGTTGGATAAATTGTATGTTTTCTTTTTTGTTGGTAAATTATTAAAACATTTGAATAAAAGAAGACTTATTTACTAATATTTTATAGCATCTACAAATTGGAAAAAACTGCTGTTTCCATGGTGGAAAAGTAGTTTTGTAAACTCACATTTATCTATCAATTTGTCTTGGAGAGAATTTCAATTTCCCTTTGACTTGTCTTCCTCAGGATTTTGGAATCTCAGTTTGGGATTCATTGCAACATGACACTCATATTTAATTTCTATCAGGTAAGCCAACTCAAGTTGTTCTGCATAATCATTTTACGAAATCTTGATAATGTCATTTCTGTTTTGGTTTTTGGTTTTTACAAGGAGAAAAATTGATATTTTATCCTGAATTCAAGGAATTTTCCTCTTAAAATTTTGCTGCTTAAAGTAGTAGGATAAGGGGGGTGATTTTTTAAATTGTCTTGTGGTTCTATATGAAAGGGAAGAAGGGGGAGGGTGTAATAGTCCATAGTAGTGCTTTGATTAAATATGATATGTAGCTCTACATTCTTTGTAATATTCAGTGTCGCAAGATTATATAACAGAATAGCAATAAGACTTCACATTGTAACTTTGTATAGTGCTTGATACACATAAAGATTTATTGTGCTGTCCCTTAAGGATAATGTCTTTGTTGTAATATATTTGTCACAATGCAGAGGAATCAGGCATTCGTCATTTTTTTTAGGTGTGTGGAGTATTGGTAACACCCTAAATGTTGTTGATTTGTCTTGCTTTTGATGAAAAAAAAACATCCTTTGATCTTGAATAGAAGTCGAGATGTTTGCAATTGGAGGTAGGGGTCGCCTGGTTTCAGAGGTAAAATTACTGAGAAAATGGGCGTCAAAGTTTGGTGACTTCCTTTGCTTGAGAGTGTTTGGAAACTGAAAATTAAGTTTTTTTGCCTGTGATCGTTTTTCAGTAAAAATCCACACAGAATTGTGTTTTTAAATAAACATAAAAGCTGTTGAGCCAAAAAACAAAGATTTGATAAAAATTGCCAAATGGGCGGAAAAATATGGGTTTCTTTCATTTCATTATTTTGACGAGCGCCTGATTTCACCACGATGTGGCACATATATTTTTGAAAAAACACGAGGAGGGGAGTCGGAAGTCGTCATTTGCACAGATGTTGTCTTTGACAGGTCATCATTAGATCTGGTTCAATTGTAGTACCTTTTCCTTTATGGAATATCTAGTTTTACTATATATTCTTACCATATGATATGCTGAGACTTTGACATTTTTTTCCTCTTGCGTCCTTCATAATTTCATAGTCTTTTTTTGTGGTCCTCGTAGGCCACATTTTCGTCTTTTGATTGACAGATTGTCTTGGAATAAATGTTGCAGACTTGTGAGATTTACTTTTGTGTAAGTTCAGTGACAGATTGGTTTAAATTTCTTTCAGGCTGTTGCCTGTGCTGAAGCTGGTGCTACTCTCATCTCACCTTTTGTTGGGAGAATTCTGGACTGGTTCGTGGCAAATACTGACAAGAAGTCCTTTGAGTCCCTTGAAGACCCAGGTACAGAGTTTGGTCATTTGGTTATGATGTGCCTATGTGTTCCTTTTTAAGAATGAGGCTTCTTTGTACGACATACAAATAGCAGGAATGCCATATTTGTTGTTTTGTTCGAATTATTCCCTTTATTTTTACTAGAACAACAGTTTTCATTCTCAATACTTTTTTTTCTGTTTTAACCGCGTATTAATTGTGTCCTTTTATTTTGTCTGTTTCATTGTTTGCAAATGCAACTTCGTAAATTTTCAGTTTTCTTAAAAACTATGGTGCCTCCCTGACTTACTTTACTTTACCGATTCAACGGCCATTTGAGTTCTTGCCCTTCAGCCTCTGCATCCCTGACATAACCAGAATAACCATTTCCTCCTGTCGAGAATCATGAAAGTTATATCATTTATCATGTTGTACTTCGATACATTTTAAGCTCTTTTCAAGAAATGCAGCCTTTGAAAAAAACTATTAAATGCTTTTTAGATAATCAACCATGTCAGAGAGTGAAAATAAAAGAGCAAAAAAGAAAAGTGTAGCACAGACATAGTGAGAAGTAAGCACCTAGCGAAGTATGCCCATGCATAGGGAACAGATTTTAAAGTCCCAAATTTTTGTCATATCTTTGTATCAAAACACATACAGCAAAATTGGTAATATAAGAAAAAGATTTCCAAGTTCTGCCAGTTTCTAGACTGTCTTATCCTAATTGATTTAAATTATGTTAATATAACTCTGGCTAGCGTTGAAGCTGTAATGTTTCAGAGTTGCCGATATCCAGATAAATTAGGAAATCCAGATTTGAAATTGTCTGGTTTTTTAAAAAGTCATATGATGTGAGAATTTTGAGTCCCCCTTCTCCCATTCCCACTGGGCAGGAAAAGTTCAGGGTTTTTTTCTGGCATCCGGTAGGCACCTCTAAGGTCAGTGTGTATAAGAAATTTTATTGTGGCAGAATTCATGTAGAATTTAGATCATTGACCTTCAGTGTCATTGAAAAAATGTTATGAAATACATGTTATGAGACTCTTTTGAAACTGTTTGTTCACTTTTAATAATTGTTTCTTACAGGAGTCAAAAGTGTGACGAAAATTTACAACTACTACAAAAAGTTTGGTATCAAGACAGTTGTTATGGGAGCATCTTTCAGAAACACTGGCGAAATTCTGGGCCTGGCTGGATGTGACCTTTTGACCATTTCGTAAGTTTGTGGTTTGAAGGCTGATGATTGAGTATTTCCTTGAACTATGTCGTCTTGACAGTTTCATGAAAATATTACGATTGTACAGGATGTTCTACTCCGGTACCAGCATGATTTGGACCATTTAGGGTGGGCGATTTGACTCTGCCTTTTGGGGCCTATGTGACCTTGTTGGATACATCCCTAAAGGTGATTGGTTGGTGGGTGTTATGGTGTGGTTTGCTCCTTTTTTTCCTATCAAACGTCTATCGCCTTACTCTGTATTAGGATTTACCACCTACTCCCTGAAAAACAAACAAACAAGCACAAATAAGGGACCTCAAAAACAACCCAAAAAAAAAAAAGAATTTCAATTTTCCTGCTGATACAGATAATAGTGGTAAAGGTTCATGCTTTTAGCCGTGCCTCTTTAGGATCTATTCATAAAAGCTCCTGTGTCTCTCGACTACTGGATGTGCATGACCATATGCTGAGGTGTGTGTTTTATGCTCAGACAGGTGAAGGCAGTCATGCTTAAAACATGTGTTTGGGCTTGAGGGGGTCCTTCTGATTAATATTTTATTTTGTTACATTTTGTGCTTTTTTTTTTTCAACCCGGCAGGCCAAGCCTTTTGGACAAGCTGGCACAGTCTACTGAAGAGATCAAACCACACCTGAATGCAGATACTGGTGAGTTATGAGGAGTTTTTTTTTACTTCAATCCATTGAAACTGTGAGACTGGTATAGCGGTTGCAGGCTTGTTCTGCACTCTGCCAAAAGAACGGTACAGCAATCATGATTATGCATCGCAGAAAATACCCCAAGATGTGGGATGTTAATTATGATGGTCTTTGGGCGGGAAGCTTGTTGTATCGAAGAAGAGTTCATCCAAAGCATTGAAGATTGAATTTGTGTTGTTTTTGTTTAATCCCCATTTGATGTTCTCTCTTTATTTTATGCATTGCAACTTCTTTTAGTAGCAAGATTTGATAGCACAAAGAAATTCTCAGGTCCTATGAAGTTCATGTTATTAGTTTTTCTGTAGTTTACAGGGCTTTGTGGATTAGCTGTGGGTTGGTATCTGTACTTGCCGTGTTTTATAAGGGCTGTAGCTTCAGGTTACTTTACTTAAGTGTAAGAATTGCAGATGGTTGGAGAACACCACTGGTAGGTCCCTTGTGGTTCTAAAATCTTGTTTTTACTTTTATGTTATTTCTGTGTGTCTATCTTGCTTTTTTTTCCAGCTAATTATCGTGTATATACCAGAAACTAAATTTTCTAAGTAGCTGTATGCCAAATTTATCTGTTCCATTTGAAAGGCCTATATGCACTGAGCATTTTGGTACCATTTTTTAACCTCTCAATCAATTTTTAAGAAAATGGTATTTGTTTAAAATTTGATCGAATTTGTTAAAAGTCAGTCACTGGCTGCAACCCCATGTTTAACAGATAATAAAAGTGTACCAAATGCACTAAACATCTCCACATTAACAGTACAATCACTATAACAAATATATGGAGCCTAGTTTTTTTCAAGACCGAGACCATTACAAATCAGTATTTTATCGCGTCAAACACGATGATCTGTCGTTATTTCAACAAGTCAGCTCTATACTGTAGTGTACCCCGCGTGGGGGGGTCACATGCTTTCCGAGTCTCGCGGAAGGATTGATGCAAAATAATTCCAAGCTGATTACTTTATTCTAATAGAAAATAAATTGATTTTTAATTGATACCTTTTATAAGTCGGTATTTTACATATTTAGTGTAAAAATGATCTTTAAAAGTTTTGACGGTATTTTTCAAGGCTTTCTATTTAAACGCCAAAGGCCAAAAATGTGCCACGGGAAAGCCCGTTTAAAGTTCTACAGTTCTCCGACAATGAAAAGACGGTATTTAATCATCCCTCGTTCCGCGAAGCATTTGAATGCACACGTGTCAACTTTTGAACCGGCCGACCTCGAGGGGCTTCGCTTTCCTCAGCGATTCTCCAGCTCCTAATAATTGGACATTTAAACAACTTACACCATTGTAACGAGGAAAGGCTGAACTTTTACAAGATGTACGGCATTTGGTGTTTTTTAGGGAAAGAGCAAAGAAACAGCGATCGGAATTACCCCGATTTCACCGATACCGGGCCAGGCGGTCGGAAGGCCGCAAGTGCCAGCGAGGCCGTGTTTATGCTACCTATATCATGTCAGTGTGCTTCTTTTTCCTTGAAAAATAAACTGGTCATGATGCTCATATTTGTTCTGTTTTGTCCTCAGCCAAAGCTTCTGACATCGGCAAAGTGAATGTGACAGAGCAAGTCTTCCGTTGGCAGATGAATGAAGATCAGATGGCCACAGACAAACTGAGCGAGGGGATTCGTAAATTTGCTGCTGATGCTATCAAACTGGAGAATGTTCTCAGGCAAAGAATGGCTCAGTAGAGTGGGAGAAGGGGAGCCCACATCCCTGGCCTTTCTCTACACTTACATTAGTTTTTTTAATGCCATGCTATGTTGTTGTTAATGAACACTGGAAAAGTTTCTGGAAACGGAAGTAAGAAATAATAGCAAACTAGAATTGAGACTAATGTTTTGCTGTCTATGGCTGTTTATTTTGGATGTTGAAATGTATGAAAGAAAGCTATTCAAACGGATACTTGGTACTTGATGTGTGGCTGAGGGAAAGTTGTTCAAACTGAGGGAAAGATGGGGTTTATTTTGAACACGCTTATCTACTCTTTAGATATATGTAGTGTTCATTTGTTGTCTTAATGCTGATCAATAAATATAAAGTTCCTGCAGCTTTGCCTTTTTTATTTGTCAGTTTTTGTAGTGAAGGATTTATAAGACATATGGATCCTGTTCTGTTATTTTGATTTTAAATTAGTTCTTCTTCATTCAAAGTCAAAGTAAAAGAAAAAGCTATGTAGTGAAGAAGAAAACTACACTTTCATGCCTGTGGATGTTGTGGAACATAACTGTTTCGGGTTAGATCTACTAGTTAGCCTGCTTCAGACAATGCCAAAAGCTTTCAGAAAACAGGTTGTCCCATGCATTCCCACAGTGTTGGCCTTTGATTTATTGTAAAAAAAAAAATAATTAAATAAAAGGCATATGTACCCAGCCAGAATATTGGATTGTCATTTGTTTTCTCACTTTCAAAAAGAAAGGTTTTTCCGTTTACTTATCCTTTGAGTAGATGTGGAATTATATTTTGCATTTACTTGTTACTTTTCTTTGAAGGCTTGTTTTTGTGACAGATCTGATTTATGAAAGATCTATGCCTTATCTGTCCCCGCGGTTTTATGCAAAAAAAATTCTGAAATTTTGCAAACTGAGCCCAAAAATGTGAAATTATGCCATCCTGTTAATTTCAACAAAGAAAGATAAAGGAAAATAATCTGAAATTATGCAAAAAGTGATCAAATTTTGCTAAATTATGCGGGGTGCATAAAACCACGGGGACAGCCTTATGGATTGAAGAAATTGGAACATTTGAAAGAATTTTACTTTTCCCAGGCTGAGCAGTTAAATCGGTACTATATAACTCGATCTGCTACAGTTGCCTCATATTAGAGGTGTTGTCTACTCCTACAATTTGCAACCTCGGTTTTGTTATCATGAAAAAGAGGCAGTTTTTCTCTCTTAATTTTGTCATAGTTTGGAAACACGTAATGAGTGAGCATTGGAAATTCTCAGGATTGGACCCAACAGGCAGAGTTGAGGCAGCCTGCCTTTTTAATTGATCTAAAATGTGAATGGGGGCATAAAATGATTATAATCACTAAATCATAGGCATGATCTGTGATGAACTTTTGCACGCAGTAGACTCGTTAGATACCCGAGTTGAAAGAAAAATTTTATAGAGTATCTCGGTCATTCAGTTGAGATGTATCCCTTTCACTCTCAGCCTGAGTTGACTCTGACAGGCAGGATAGTTGAAAGCTCACCTCTTAATCGATCTAAATTGTGTTAATGGGTCGATGGTGGTGTAAAAACACCGTTAAAAAAACAAAACAAAAAAACAATCACTATTATTACTACTTTGTTGTCAGAATCCTTCAAACGATCATTTCTCTTTACATTTTATGTGCATTTTCAATTATGAAAATCTCATGAGTTGGAAAGAAATACATCAGTTGGTTATTGGATATGCTATTTGATTAACAAAGTAGTATTAGCTCCTTGCGTGTAGCACAAACTTTGTATATAATTTCCAGTTCATAATCAGAATTTCATCACTTGCTCATCTGTTTTCTTTAGCTCAAGTGCTGGAGTTTTGAAAACTGAAATGTACACACCCCTGCCTTAACTACAGCATTTACCTTCCTGAGTGTGTTGGGATTTTACAGCTGTGTATCCTGTAATTGTAATAAGCTGCCATTGTTTAAATTCTTTTAATCTATGGAATTTGACATCACCAACTAATTCTTTGTTGAAGAATCATCTCATGAAAGTCCATTTATACACATCTATTGTGCTTTCATCTGAATTTATTATTCCTATCCTTGGGTATTATGACAAGGTATTCCATGGTCTCATATCGTGTGTTGCTATGTTTGTGATATAACTGCTTTTGGCTTATTTACATGATTATCTTTCTGCGAAGAAAAATATGCAGCATTTGGATTTTCACCCTGTTCTCTAGTGTTTTTAATAAAGAATAAATGACTACTATTATATAATATGTCCTGGTGTTTTTTTATATAAAAGAAAAATTTAAGGGGTTGTTAGGACTGGTATTCTACTTTTGTTAATTGAACACTTTAAATTTATTGTTTTTCACATTGAAACTTGTTCAAGGTCAAAGGACAAAACAGCTTGGGGGTTTCATAATTGTGAAACAAAACTTGCAACGTGCAGGGGGGGGGGGGGGTGGAGAGAATCAGAATCTGTAGGGTCATGTTATGACTTGGATTCAACGAGGTCGCCAGGCCTGACCTAAAATCTCGTTGAATCCGAGTGATCGTTATAGCAAACTTGAGGTTTTGTGTAGATAATTACAGACACTAAGCAAGTAATGTATAAAGAGAAGTCACAAGTAGTGCCTGAAATGCCTGCATGTGATGAGCTGTGTAAAAAAAAGACCCGATTCGTTCAAATGTCCGCCTGTGTCATCTCGATTGTTTACCAAAAAGTTATGTTGCTGTGTAGAGCCTAGCACACGGCAACTTTTGATTCCATAGACCAGTGCTCAATTCGTTATGTAGATCTACGTCAAGTTCAGTCAAGACTAACTTAACATGGTAATAGCGATCAGTTGCCGAGGGGGAAAAAAAGACTGACACATTTGTACCTGCGACGTTCAACGCCCAGATCGCAAGTGCCCCCCCCCCCAACATACATACACAGCCACACGTGTGCAGGCTGCCCATCCGACCCCGACACATGCCAGAGTAGACACGTGTGCGTGTCAACAACGCATGTGTTGGTACATGTATGAAAAAAGGCTGCTGATTGGTCGCATGCAATCGGCTAAGTGAATAATGGTTCACGATCCAGGTGCAATGGATGGTTTCAAGGAATAGATAAAGTTCGTTCAGGGAGAAAAATGAGCAGAGCCACGTCTGTGGGGGCTGTTCACCCTGGAAGCGACCTTGTTGAATCCGAGCTCGCTGATTTAAATGCTTGTTGAATCCGGTTTATTTTTATTGATTTTAAAGAAGAAAAAAAACGGGGAATCTATCTCATCTCATTCAATCCGAGTTCCACTGTATGTGCAATTAAGACGGCACGTCCATTTAGTTTTAGTAAGAGTTTTATGGCACTTGCAACACTATAAGGTCATATAAGTGCCGAAGATTAGATGTGTTTCAAGAGAGTACAATGTAACAAATATAAAAAAAGGAGGAGAGATCAGGATGATGGGCGTTTGATAGGAAAGGAGGAGCAAACCACACCAGAGCACTCACCAATCACTCACAATACTCAAAACGGCATGTCCTTTGTCAAATAATAAAAGAGGGGGGGGGGGGTAAGACACATGAACAGTCTGGTCTCTGAGTTCTGTCCAGATTTGGAAAAGTCCGGGGACTTTGAGGCCAGTCTACAGTTAGCAGACCTTCCATAGGAAGGCACACGGCACACAACGCATCTCATGCGTGAAAACAGAAGTGGGCACAAAGATTTAGAGTACCACCTTACAAAGGACGACATGACAGCACAGAGGTAACGAACATGCGTTGAAAAGTCAACTTCACTTTTTCATTTTGTGAGGTGTGTGACAGAACATGTATACTGGAGAAGGACGACTACGACTAGAAGAAGAAACTTATTGAGCGTGTGAGAGCCCGGCCAATTATTTGGGACCCCCAAAATCCAAACTACCATAACAAAGAGCACAGAAAACAAGTTTGAGTTATAGATACTGATTCTTCTGCAGAAATTGGATCCTGCCAATTGTAACCAACGGGTTGTAGATGCGGAAGCACTAGTCTCTTGAGTTCCTCGTAAGTTTGTGTTTGACATTCTTAGACAGTTGAAGAACAATTTGTCATCTTTACGTGTAATCAATAACCAGAAATTTCTTTAAAACTCTCCTCACGCTCCTCAAAAGAAAAAGTAAAAGTTCACGATGCCACTTGTGCTTTTTTCCCCTTCTTTTTAAAATTTATTATCAATGCTAGCACAATCAAGTATCTTCTTGAGAGGAATCAGTGACGACGAAAGGAAGTGTGACTGCCTATGCCGTTCCGACTTGTCACATGTCATGTCTCCTATGTGAGGGGGGTCAAGCCTGTCGCTCATCGCCTGCTGACATGTCGTGAGACATGTGCCATGTGCTTTCTTGCGGAAGGTCGGCCTTATTGGAGGGAGACGAAAGGGTTTTGAAGGTGGGTATTACAGGTCAAAGAGGAAAAAATTTTTTCAGGTGGGTGTCACAGGATATTTGGTCATTTTTAATTTTAAGGAGAAGCGGGCTAACCCAGATTTCGGGGGTTTCCAGAATTTTATCTTGACCTACACTAAAAGTGGGCATTGCCCTACATATAAAAGAGAAGTTCGGTTTCATTGGTGTGTATACACAATGTATTTGTTTGGTTGTAGAGAAAACTCTCCTTGTCTTTTACTAAAGAAACTGAACAAGGGGCAAACACTTTAAACTTTACCTTCGATTTTCTCAATACAGCATTTTTCAGGATAGCCCCCTTGTGCTTAAAAGCGACTATTTCTCCTCTGATGATTTTACTTGGTGGGGATGAAATAACCAGATTGTAATACAAACATTGTTTCAAGCGCTGTCAGCCAAATTTTTCACTTCTAAGTCACCTGAGAGCCGGTGGCAAAATTGCAATGAAATCTATGGGAAAAACTAACAGGACCATTTAGCGGGTCTAGAGGAAACGATTCAACGTGACATGTTGCCTGAAATGGACAAAAAGGGACACAACTTGTGTTAAAACTTCAGAGCCGTAGCTTTAAAAATGAGAAAGTTTTTTTTCCTTCTCCAGTAAAATCTGCAAAATTTCAGAATAGTTTTCCTCTAGACTCGCGATTTGGTCCATACATTTCTCAACCATAGCCCAAACAAGCCGAAAAAGAAAGGAAACATTATAGCTTAAGCAATGTTTTCACCCATGGAGTGCTGATGGCTTTGATAATGAAAACATTTCTGAAGCCTGTAATTTGTAATTTAATTTGAAAGATTTGCACCATCTCACATGGCCTGTTGGTACATTGATTTCTTCCAATGACAAAGGTTAAAGCTTCCTGTTCTTCCTAACGTCCACTTTAGAAGATCTTCAGGAGTTGAAAATCATTGTTAAGACATGGATCCACATCAATATTCACTGGCATCAGTGGCGTAATCATTAGAAATTTCACTGTCACTCACAGGAATATCGAGTTCGATTCGTAAGTGGGGAGCATTTTTATCAAGTTTCTTGAAATTTCTGCTGGGATGTTGTATCTTTCTCAGCGGCACTCAGCCAGGTTGGGCCCTGACAGGCAGGGTTTAAGCCTATCTCCTAAAAATGATAAAAATGGTCTAAAGTGTGTCAATGTGGGGCATAAAAACACCTACTTGAAAAAAAAAATCTCTCTTCCAAACAGGAAATTGTGTCTAGTGGGGAATGCAAATACCTATTTTAAAAAAAAATCATTATTCCAAATGGGAACTATGAGAAGAGTTATTACTATTACTGTTACATTAGGGATGACCCACTCTTCAGACACAACTTTGACTTTGAAGAGATATCGAGTGAGGTGCTTTTCTATAACTCTATAATCAGTCCACACTAGATAATAGATTATAATTCTGTATTTAAAAAATCATTAAATGGAACAAGCACAAAACGGAAAAAACAAACAAAGGACAACTACAGCAGGTATTATATATATATATGCATGTATTCAAAGTAATCAAAGAACTGTTGATTTAAAAAAAAAAAAATACAACTGTCCTCCTCTTTTGAAAGGATGACTCCACTCAAAGGTAGTACAATCCACAGAAATAACATCAAATTCAAATACATAGATCCATTGCAGTCAGTCAGGTTAGTAATGCTAATTTGGTTTAGGGAACAGTACAAAAATCAGTGTTACTGTTACTAGCCATAATGATACATCAAGAAAGTAAACTAGTTATCCCAAGACAAGGCCATGGAAAAAATATGTTATAAATACCACGTAGATCTATATATATTATAATGCTTGAGGGTTTTGACCCATTAAACGAGGAGCATGTTAAATATTATTAATATTAACATGAAAAGTTATAAAATACTAGACTTTGGTATATTATAAGTCATGAACAAATTACGAGTCCAACATGCAAAACATACTAAACAGGGGTACTTTTATGTATATCCACTTCAACACATTATGGATTACAGTAAATTACAGAGACTATTTCAGCCACAGGGCAGCACATTACCCCTCCCCTCCCCCCTTCTCTCTATTAGTATTACAGACAAAGTTATAGGACAACCACAAAGTCAAATATTCACTGCAATTTTCCTCCTCATCCCTTGACAGAGTGTACATGTGGCAGAGGTCATATGTCAAAGGTCATAGGTATAGAATAAGAAAAAAGTTTACTCAATGACCAAGACACAAATACTGAGCTCTCCAAATTGAGCAAAATTAAAAAGTTTTTGTTCTGAGACAGCTGACCGGTTCAGAAAGTCACTGTCACACAAGTTCCTCAATGCAATATTCTTTATCAAGATCTACTTGAAGAGTTGCCAGGCCTGATATATACAGACAGAAACATTTAAAGATTGAGGGAAAGAAAAAAAGTAGGATCTTTCAGTGGTGCTCTCCATCCATCCGATTCCAGGAACTGAGAGATCAGAATGGCGATAAACTAGAACTCTAAAAAATAATCCTTCACACTGAAGCAAGCCACATACAAAGAAAGTATGAAAATACACAATGTAGTAATAATAATAACAATAAATAGCATTTGCACAACAGCAAGCTCTATGCGCTTTACACACTATATTATCTTATTACCCAAGCAGACCATAGAACACTCAGAAACATTCTCAGCTTCCTGGGGAACATATAGTGCAAGCAGCTGATAAAGTGTTTAAACAGTAACAAAAACATTCATTGTCTATAGCTGAGTACCCATTCCCACCTGGGTGAAGTGAGGAAAATTTGTGTAAAGTAAAGTGCCTTTCCCAAGGATACAACATTGGGCTCCTGATCAAATTCGAATCCATGACCCTACCGTTGCCAAGTATGAGACACAAAGTAGTGGAACAAACAATGGTTTTTCTATAATATAAATTAATTTACCTGACTGCAAAAAGAACATACTATTACTAAATCCTGTGTGAGCTCTTTTCCGTTTTTTGTACCTAAACCCAATGGGCGTGTGCATCTGCCCTTCCTTTAACTTTATGCGTCTAAGCAAAAAAGCACATCCGAGCATGTAATGGGAATGGCGTAAATCAAGCAGTTGACTCAAGGGAGCTCAAAGGACCGGTGCGCAAAGAGTTTGGGAATATAGATACATGGACAGCAAAGCTTCAATACAGTAAGATGGGAAGCAAGTGAGGGAAAGACTTATAATATTGTTATGACTTTACCTAAATGAAAACCCGCAAAAGAAACAGCTCAATTTCCGTCTTTTCAACAGCTGAAAAGACAATAAATAAACATCACAACTGCTTTTAAATCATAAGCAGTAAGCATGACTGTAATAGACTTTTAAAAGGCTCTATAGAGTTCTAATCATCACAGAAAATGCAAGCATTGATAAATCATAAATGTGTCTCTTAACAATATTGTTCCTTCTCAGCCAGAGGATGTGTTGATGACATAAACAGTGGTTCTAGACAGACAGAGTAGACACCCACTTAAGAGAGAGTGGGAGTGGGTAAGTGAGGAGCATGAATGTCGTCTACGAGTACCACGCATCAGTGGGTTCTGCCTCCTGCACCTTGAGAGGCCACACCTGCTCCCATCTTGTTGTTTTAACCCCTCAAATAAACCAGGGGCTGGTTTGTTGGTGCCAGCATCTCGCCATGTCAGAGAAGACAAGAACCACCATGGGTCAGTGTGGACAAAGACCACCATAGGTAGGTACGATTGGCTGGATGGGGAGAATCAGTGTGAGACACTCAGTCATTTATTAATTTTTAAATGAAGTCATCATCAGCCCTTGATCCCCTTTTAAACAAAAATAAATTAAATAGAACACCCTACCTTCTCCTCCCATCCCCTATACAATTTTGTTGGGTTAAAATCACAGATTTCTTTCCATCACATGCTACCAGCAATAAGTTTCAAAAACCAACCATAACATGAATTTGAAAATTCAGAAAAGAATAGCCATTTCCAGAAATTTTCTCTGTCTCTTTACCTGTGTGCTCCAAAGTACCCACAGAATAAGAAAAGTGATAAAAAAAATCTTCAAATGTACACCCTAAAACACAAACACTGGGATATAATATTACAATACAGTTGTGAAAAACAGTAAGGTCTAATTATAAACAAGGAACCTGTGCTTTAACATAACATAAACACAGGCTTACTGGCTACAACAGAGAAGTAAGATGCACATCATTGCTGTCCCTGCAATAATACTTGTGAAATTATCTCCATGGAATTTCAATCTTTCTTAACATGTCAATATTATATGGTGGGTCTACAAATATGATTTTTTTTTCAACATACACCGTACTTGCAGGCAGAAGAAAAAGGAACATTTTTGGCAAACTTAAATGGCAAGTTTCCTCCCTTTCTGTCACAACAAACTGCATTGAAAACAGCAGAAAAGGCAAAAATTGCTCAAGATAAACAGAGTCAAGAGCATCTATATTTTAGTTTCCGTAGACCGTGATAACAAGCAAGCCTTACCTGAAAATATGTGAGATTAACCTTACAAATTATGGGTTGGTTCTCCAGCAGAAAAGTTATATCACAAAGAAAAACACATCAACCCTAAACTTAGCTAGTGCTATACTTTGAGCACAGCGCACAAGCAGTTGAATTTTAGTTACATATGGGTTCCCTGCGAGCATCTTATCACATTGGGGTCATGGGGGTCAGCTCCCTGACTTAATTTTTGGTACTTTTCAACGTAAGTTTTTAGGGGTATTCTTCTACTTATGATAATTATCATTTAATGCACTCAAAGCATGCATTTCAGCTCATCCAGACATTGCAACTTGTGAAATTTTTTTAACAAGAGTGAATGAAAAAAATCAGTATTAAAAAAATTGTCGTACTTTTGGAACATGAACGACATAACATAGATGAAGAAACTCACAAAAGATTGTATGTATCTCTCATTACCGACACCAGCAAAGTCTCTTCAGGGCTTACTAACCCCATGACCCCAGGCCGCGGATCTCCAGCGGGCTGCTGAGTTATGCCAACTGCAAGTCTCAGAATCCCGTGAAAAGTGATGCCGCGTGTGTCATCGTCAGTTAAAAAAAATACTGTGCACTCAAACAGTAGACACAGGGAGAGGAGATACAAAGTTACCATATAAATCAAAATCCTATAAAAAATCGCCTTGACGAGAGAAGCAGACCTAGGTATTTACAAGTGTGTATCAATATCTTTCAAAACAAATGGCACAATTAGAAACAGAAGATTAGCTTGCCTTACAGAACATGAGCAATTAGTAAAGGAACACAATCACAAGAAATCTCATACATCAACAAGAAAGAGACAGACCGTACTACTGTTATTGACTTATAATCTGAAATAGAGCATTTAGTTAATTATGAGCCCTAATTATATGACTTGTAGACTATAATTAATAACAATCAACACAATGGAATGCAAGCATAAATATAAAAAGGCACGACGTGCAGATGTCAAATTTTATGTGGGAAGAAAGAAATATAATATCACGCATTCTGCTTATTTGCTTGGCGAATGTAGACTGTGTTTTTATCCAACTTGCCACTGAAACAAACAAGAAAATATATTTTAAAAATCAGACAAAACCTAATGATTATATATATGCAAATGAAATAAACAAAATGTGACTTCAAGTATGTCATAGCACCAGATTTAATTTCTTTTTGAGCTTGACAAAAAGGATGGTATAAGCAATTGTTGCAAGATTAAAAAAGAAAAAGCCTCGTCCAACAAGCCAATTTCACAAAGTTATTCTGAAGCACATCAAATTTGAGGGGTTTATAAGTGATGCAACAGTTTTGATTAACAAAAGAAAAAGTATCTATTGCTAAAAAAGTTATGCATGCAAACTTACTTGAAAAAATGTTAAACAATAATACATTTCAAGATTTTATGCATTGGTGGTAAAAATGCCTAGCTCCTCTATTAACTTAACACCTATGGGACCAGCCACTCCGACATGAATATCTCAGCCCCCAGTAAAGTTACAGACATGAACATTCACCAAACCTCTAAAATATGTTCCCCTATGCCGTAACATGGTCATTTGAAAAATATTTTAGTTTGGGTCATCTTGGTGTAATCAATTTATGTAATAGAAAGTTTTGTCCAGATTCGGCTCCTAACAGTGATATTATTGTAGACTAAATAGCTCCTCAATCAATGATGACTGGCCCCAGATCAACAAAACTTTCTTCATGAACTGAAGACTCCTGATCCAAATAATCAGGGTCATATTCTGAGTCACCGACCACTTCATAACTGTCTGCATCCATACAAACTTTGTAGGTGAAATAGGCCGACCATTATCAATTAATTTTGTCCCTTTCCACATTCAAAATTGCCAGAAATAGGAAGCAAAATATCTAATCAGAACTAATTGATGGATAAAAGAAAACATGAATATAATGTTTGGAGAAACTACGACTGCTCTTTGCTTATATCCAGGTCATTTTGCTCGTGAATATTCTTGTCTGCAGTCTGATAGGTGAGAGAAACACTTTCTTCCCTGAGGTTACCAACATCTACGATGAAATGGTTAGACTATTCATCGTTGTATCAAAGCTAGTACTGTATATTTATCAACAAGTACATTTGAGCATGCTCATAGTGAAATCGGCAAGAAAAATTATTTTTTTGGGTAAGTACAAATTTCACAATGTAGGGCCTACATTTTTTAAATAAAAAGATTCATAACATCATGTGTATAAGACTTGGCCACTGAAAATGTTTCCTATGAACCTGCTTCGCCATGTGCAAATTACACTGTATCTCATCACTCCGCTAAGACATTGTGTCATTTTAACCATGGGTTGGCGCCGGTAGGCAGGGTCAAAACAGCCCACATCTTTGATTATCTAAATTAGTTGATGGGGTGCAAAATGTACCATACATAAAATTTAGAAGTCATTTTCTAAGGTTGATAAGCAAAATAAAATTTTAAAAAACGTCAAACCTTCAATCCATCTCCTGGTTGATTTCCTGACATTTCTGCTTTCTTTTCAAGTTCCTCTTTTCTTTGCTGCTTCCTTTTCAGCCCCTCAGGATCTTTTACACCACGACCTTCATTTGCTTTTTGTCTTCTCTCTGCAGCTTCTGCTTGCTGTTGTCTCCGGGTTTCCTGGAATTGCAAAAACAAAATTATTCAAAAACACAAATGTGTGGTGTTTTCAGTACAGTACAGTGAAAATACTCAGTTTATATCTATACACAAAAGTATCTGCCGATGGTCCCAGTCCACCATTAATCCTGCCACTGGTATGAACAAAATCACAACAATTGTTACAATATATAGATGATCCTCTAAAATCTCAACCTTTCAAAGATGATCAAAATCAAAGACTGTCTCTGATTTCCATTTTTCAAAACCCCACACATTCAAAATACTAACCTCTATGAAGAAACTTTTACTTGATAGGCATTTTCTACAAACATGCTAGATCTGAAAAGACTGAAAATGTGTCATATTTGAAACCTGACACAATATATTGTATATTGCCACATTGTTCTGCATTTCACAAATCATTCTGATACAAAGAGGCTCTCGTGGTTTAGAGGTTATAGTGTTCGCTTCTCATTCAATAGGTCCCGGATTCGAATCCGCAGTGATGGAGAATTTTCTTCTCTAAGATTTTCTCCTTTCACCTCCTTCCCTGCTTTCCGAACCACCAAACCGATCCTTCAAGGTGCACCGCTTAATCTATACAGCTACACCGTAGATCCCAGTGCCAGACCTTTTCATTACTCCAAATGTTATGATAGGTAAGGACACAAGAAGGAAATGCTTTCTCTGGCCCTCTAGGATTGACTAACATTATTATACTAACAAGACAACAGGAAAAAAAACTAAAGACAATTTAGGGGGCTTTGGCTTTATATTGGTCGGCTGAAACTGGAAAGGGGAACTGGTGAAAAGACGGATCTGTTTAACATTAACAATGTAATCTGAAGACTTTGACACATATTTATTACTGTATTATATACGATACCCTCAACCTGCAACAAAACTGACCTGGCTAAAGCCTCCAACAAACACAAGAATGGAAGTCATTATATTCTGCCTCAAGGGTGCTAATAATCTGGTCATTATTCTGCCTCCCCCCCCGTAATTAAATTTTTAAAAAATGTTTCCGGTTTCCCGTTGGAGCCTATCCTTTGACTTTCAAGATGACGGGCGCTGGCTCCTCGCTGAAACTTGGCGGTGAGTCTGTTCTTATAAAGAGTTTAAGCTCAAATTAAATGCTTTCATAAATGAAACACACACAGTTCATCATTTGTTACGCGGAGAAATTGAAAAGTGACCCCACACATACACACACATCCAAAGAAGACCCACAAGAATAACAAAATAGAAAGCAGAGATAGTAACCAAAAACTCAAATAAAATTAATACAAATAAATAAAACAACCCAACCTCTCCCCCCCCCCTCACACTTTTTAAAACTCCAAGCCACTCACTGTGATCTACTGGAAAAGTAAATATTACCCCCCCCTCCCCCCCCGGCGGAATAATGGAATAATGGCAGCCCACAAGAATTGGACTCACACTTGTAACAGTTCAACTCACGTCGAACAGTAACCCCAGCTGCTGGGCTAACAAGTATTTATTTTTTTTTATTCAGTGATGTTAATGTGAGTGTTCCAATTTGAAAAATCAAAACTTTCAGTGGCAGTTGTTTACTTTCTCGTAATTAATTCCGGTACTATTTTTCTCTCTATATATATAGATCTATAGCCTATATATTATACATAATTAATGTTTGTTAGGCTCATTCAGGGAGTGAAAGACGAGCCTGCAAGATGGTCCTCCCGCCAGCGGCTGCCGAGGGATGTCAGTCTATCAACCAACAAACCAAGACGACAGCTGCAGAACGCGTCGACCCAGCTGGAACACCAGGACTTCAATCATGCCAAAACTCGTCTGCTGGGACATTTCAGCGACCCACTTTCAGGACTTTTCAAGGAACCCCGAGCAAGTGTTGAGTTCTTGCGTGCTGTCGGTATTGCCGACCGTTTATGACGCCACAATGCCAGAAGAGAGAGAGAGAGAGAGAAAGAGGTTCATTCAAATTGCCAACAATGGCTGCACCTAGACGAAACTTTATAAAATCCCCGAATGGAATACAGTCCGTGCTGGCTTTAAGCACGCCAGCATAAAGCACGTTTCGGACTTAAGCAAGCTAAACGGCTCTTATCGAATTTTTGCTATATAAATTACACACCTGGTAGCTGTATTATTATTGTTATTCATCATGCCCTATCATCATCATCATCACTCTGCTCCCCTCAGGGACTCATGCGTGTAGATCTAGATTCATTTGTCAGTTCGATCACTCATCATTTCATTCCGTTCTACATCACCGTCTTGTGTTTTCCATTTCATTTCAGTTGATGTCGTCATCACTTGTAACCCCGTTGAATTATTAAAAGTTCATTGATGTAATCCGACAAGTGATGAGTCATTCTTTATGACGACATCAAATCAACTTCGTTAGCGTTTCCGTTTATACCTGAATCCGCCATTTTCCTGCACGTATATCCGCCGTCCGTCGCTTCGCCATCGCCAAAATACTGAGTGCCGAGGTGCACTTGTCGTCGACTCCACAAACCGTGCCTTACCCTCCACAATGGTCATTGTCTCTTGCCCTGCGCCTGGCTGCACGTATACAACGGCCGGACAAGGACCCCGCCGTGGTCTCTGTATTGCTGAACATACATGCTTTCTCCAATCAAAGTCAAACTGCAGCTTCCTCAAGAGGGCCGAAACTCGAGAGGCCAAGGAATGATATTGGCGCCAACCAAGAAACGTGGAATGCATTTGGCCGGAGATGGGAAGCCTTCAGGAATGGATCTGCCATCAGCGACTCTTCCGCCCCAACCCAGCTCTTCCAATGTGCCAGCAAAACTCTGGTTGACGTACTGCTCAAAGCAGACCCCGGTATCACCTCTCGCAGTCTCAACGAAGTCCTGGAGGCGATGCGGAAGCTCGCTGTTATCCCTACAGCCAAAGGAGTTCTACGAGCTGAGCTAATGCAGATGAAGCAAAGCCCGGACGAAAACTTCCGTACGTTTGCTGCTAGGGTGAAGGGCAAAGTGGAGACCTGTGCATTCACAGTCTTCACTCAGTGCCAGTATGGCAAGTCCGTCTATGCTGACTACACAGAGGACGCCTCCCGAGACGTCTTACTGGCAGGAATTGCCGACATTGACATTCGTTGAGAAGCCCTCAGTGCAGATGGCATCCAGTCCAAGTCGGTGAATGATGTCATCGCCTTCGTTGAAAGCCGAGAGATGACCCATAATGCCACCCCACTGTCCATGTTCTCTGCAATGTCTAGCTTCAAGAAGAGCATGGCCCAGGCACCAGCAACAGACGAGCGGACACAGACCATTCCATGCCCTGACTGCGGACAGAAGTTCCGCCTCTACAAACAGAAGAGTGGCGTGTGGAACACGAAGCCCCACAAACTATGCCTAGACTGCTGGCGTGGTAAGCGGCGCCGCCCTGCACAGCCCCAGGAGAAACCTACCGGATTGAACACTTTGGTCTCTATGGGTGATCAGATCTCCCAGGTGTCGGCCGTCACCCTGCAACACAAGATCTTCACCAAGGGCGAGTGGCGGCGGGCCCAGTTTTCAAAACACCCTACAGTACAGTTTGAACTTGGGATCCATCAACGTAAACCCATCCGGACTACCACAGTGGTAGGGCTAGCAGACATCGGGGCCCAGTCCAACCTGTGGGGTCTGCAGGACTTCCAGAGAGCGGGTTTTGCTGTCAAGGATCTTCACACTATCCGCATGGATATCAGGGCCGTCAACAAAAACCCAATTAACATCATCGGTGCGTTCCCTGGGCACTTTTCAGGGCAATCCCCATCTGAACAAAGAATTACCTGCCAATCAATCGTGTACGTCAGCGATTCGGTCTCCGGCTTCTTCCTGTCATATGACACTATGATAGACCTTGGGATCATTGACAAACACTTCCCAACAATCGGAGGCTGCGATAGCGACAGTGCCACAGACTTCCGTGACAGCCCCATTTCCAGTGGTCAGCACCAGTGCAGCAATAAAGTCAACCATGCTAGGTCCCTCAACGCTGGCTGCACAGATCAGCAGGTCACGGAAGGTTCACCTTCCTGCAGCTGCCCCCAGAGGTCATCCGTTCCCGATCGTCCCCCATCGCTCCCATTCGCTCCCACCGCGGACAACAACGAGAAAATGCGGGAATGGTTATTAAAGATGTATGCAAACTCCACATTTAATACCTGCCCCCATCGTCCCCTTCCCTGCATGACAGGTCCCCCCATTGAGATCCATATTGATGATTCAGCCACCCCACAGACACATGTAACACTGCAGCACCAGTCCCAATGCACTGGCAAAGGCGTGTGTATGAGGACCTCCTACGTGATGAGGCCCTGGGCGTCATTGAGAGGGTCCCCTACGGTGAACCAGTGACTTTGGCTTCAGGCACGCTTCTTTACAAGACAGTCAATACTTTTATGATGACCCATCGACGTTCGAACAGTCTACATCCCAGCAGTGGAGTGTGTTAAGTTAAGAGAAACACAAAGAACGCAAATGATGGAGACACACACTCACACGGGCGGAGAGGATGGCAGAGAGATGCACACAGCCGCGCGCATGGACATAGGATCTAGCCTAGGGCAAAGCTACACACAGACAAAAAAAATACAAAGAAAGTCGGGGAGACGAGAAAGGGAGGCTGGCTGCGATTAAACCTTTGACCCCCCGCTATCCATTAATCCTGATTGTGTATCATGCGCGAGGTAGGATCATAGACCGTGTGGGGGATGAATTAGGCAGTGGTATGAATGCGGCACAGCAGGCAGTGGTACGCACAGGCTGTGCGTAGGTCTAGTGTGCTGTATCGTGACTGGCCGTCTAAATTAAGTTTTCATTTCCCATTCGACCACAAAACAAAAACAAACAAGCAAACAAAAACTACCATGGCGGGTAAAAAATGAGAAATTTTCTACATGAAAATCTCTGGATTATATGTCTACTTCGCACTCAAGCGCACTTCGGCTTTAAGCCCGCTTAAGCTTTCTCCCGATGACCGTGCTTAAAGCCGGCATGGACTGTATTCAAAACTTGGTGTTTTTTCGGGAGGCCTAGTTCCCACCCCCAACAATGGACCCTAGATCTAGATCTCTATACGTTTGATGTGCGGCGAGCTAAGATCTTTGAACTTAGACTTAACAATAATAGCATAACATCAAATTCTGGTAAAATTGAGGTGGGCATGCCCCCCAGAAACTCCCCACCGTATTTTTATTAAGTCAGGGGGGCAAGCCCCAGTCTGAAATTCCCCACTCTTGGGGCCAAAACTGGCGATAACAATTGCGGGGTGGGAACTTCCGAAAAAACGCCCAAAACTTTGCGCTGGACCAGAGATGCAAACCACGGCAATTTCATCATTTGTAGGTAGAATCTAATAACATACTCGCTTTAAGCCTTCCCCACTGATTTTGATGGCAAGTGAGTCATAGCGGAGCTGCTTCAGAGATCTCAGAGTGGTCCCTCGTTACGGAAGTCCTCCCCCTGAATCAAAAAAAGCGAGAAAGTAAACAATTGCCCTTTTAATAATCTATTAGATCAAGATCTTGTGTTTAGAATCTAAATATAGATCTTAGATCTAGATCTAGAAATCTAGATCTCTAGATAGATCTAGATCTAGAAATCTAGATCTCTAGATAGATCTAGATCTAGATCTAGATTAGATTAGTTAGACTAAAGAGTAGCTGCTCTAACTAAAAGTTCAAGTTTTTAACAACGTCGTCAACGTCACGTAAATTACCGTATCAGGCGTAATATCATCAGAGGCAGAACCTGACAAACACGACGCACAGATACCCATATTTTCTGTTCAGGATTGAGCTGTCAGATCACGAGAAGATTTTCTTCTACCACAAATGCACAGGTTGAAAAGATTTCCTTTTAAAAAAAATTGAGTGATCACTGATTTCGAGGAGCTACAAATTTGTTGAAATTTTCAGTGAGCGAGAGTTATTGCCCTTGATGAAATTTATACGCTGAAGAGGTTGAGATTTTTTATTAGATCTAAATGTATTCGTTTTTTTGGTCCAGTAATACTATTGTATTATTATTATTATTATTA
>NW_004797430.1:334392-340392 GCF_000002075.1 Aplysia californica | reverse complement strand
ACAGACAGACAGACAGACAGACAGACAGACAGACAGACAGACAGACAGACAGACACTCAAGACACACACACAGACAGTGGAGGAAAAGCTGCCCCCTCCCTTTTCGTAATCCTCTCCACAACATGAGAGCGCCATGCATTGTTCATTGTGTTAGATTATCATCCTGGACTTTCGTGGCCTAAGGGTTAAGGTGTTCACCTCTCGTTCAAATTGGTCCCGGGTTCGAATCCGGATAGCGACAGAAATGTTTCTTCTCTAAAAAGTGTCTCCTTTCACCTCCTTTCCTGCTCTAATAATGTTCAGTCTTCTGCTTTCGTCTCCACTTTCTGCCCCCCACCCCCTCCCCTCCTTTGTCCCCTCCTCTGGGCTCCTAGCTCTTTCAACAGCCTCTTTACTGCTACTCCTTGGCTCCTTCTTACTGTTCTGTCTTTCAGCCACACCCCTGATCTTCTGGTAGCAAAGATTTACACCTTGCCTTCTCGGACAAGGGCGGAAAACCTCGAAGGTCCCGTGTGCAAGTTGTGCACATTTAAAAATCCCTCGTTTGTCCAAAACCGATAAGAGTAGGCTTCGGCTGCCATCCGTGCAAAATTCAAAATTTCCTACCAACTGAAAATGTTTAATGTGATCTTATGCAGTTGTAAGCGCCGTAAAACACTTACTCAAAAAAAAAAAAATTTCTAAAACATAACACGACAAGCCCCAGCAAAATAAAAACGATGGCAACAATGGTCACAACAAAAGTATCTCGATTAAAAAAGAGGAAACACAGAAGACAAATTCGCATAATGGTGCACTGTACCTTTTAATTTTCTTTAAGACAGGTTACATAATATTACTAGCAGCACAACATACAACCCATAAAAATAAAGGGTCAGAATATGTGAAAATATTTTGTTACTACTGTCGATGTTATGTCTGATTTATGACTGACACGCTGTGTTATTATCCGCTCGCCTAACCCTGGGCAAGCAAATGGCAATAAACTGTTGAGCCACATTATCCTCGACGTATTCACGAACAACATAACCATCTCTATAACTATAAGTAGAGCCTACCGGTACAACAAAGAAATGTACTAATGTATGTTCTTTAGCAATTAGAAGAAAAACTGTAATTTCAACTTTCGCTCCCCTCAAAAGGAGGATTGACTTGTAAAATCTTCCGCAAAGTTTTCCTTTTGCAAGTTCTCAGATCACATGCATTAAAACACTTTTGATGAAGCATGAACTAAAAAGCTTGATAATTGTTCAAGATTTAATGAAAAAAAGCAATCGCTAAATAGCTATGTTCTAGCAATAAACGCTGACTTCTTTTGATGTTTTGAAATTTGATAGTCGGATTCAAACTTGAAACACCCCAGACTCTAATTAACTCAAGATGAAAGGGTTTGTATTTTTGCCTTACGTTTCTCTTCATGTTTTACTTAAATCTTCTTTCATATTCATCAAGTAACGAGCACGGTAGTCCAAAGATACATATAATTAAGATACCTGTGAAATGTAACGACCGTGAATGAGACAATAATGATATCTACACTGCACATTTGGCATCTGGAGTAAAAAAAAAAATATATAAAAAAATTGCTAGTCAGGATTAAAATTCTTTTCTCTTTAATATTATTATCTTCTTTATAAAAATTTTCTTGTAAACTTCATTTGGTGCTTTGAAATTTGATAGTCAGGTTAAAATTTGCAACACTCCAGACTCCCTATTATCATTAAAGTTTCTTTTCTTGCTTTACATCAATATCTTTATTTTCCGAAATCGTTCTTATAACAGGCGCTATCCATATACCAGTACTGGTTGTCAATGAGCTTTACAGACTGCAAAGACACTTAAAATAAATATTATAATCGTTCTTTGTAAAACATCTCGTATCCTTTCACCACGTCCATTTTGTCCGAAGGGGCGTAGAAGGTTACCCTTTTCGCCGTTGCATGCAGAGGACACCAGTTCGATTCCGATGACAGGGAGATACTTTCGTCCAGCGTCTCCGCATTTCTGCAAGGATTTTGCATCCCACACAGCCATTGTTAGCAATGGCAGGTGGAATCAAAGAACACCGCAATTTAAAATGTGTCGATGGGGGCGTAAAACCATAACGCATATACGATCAAATTATCAAATCAGATTCTATACCTTCCTGACATGTGTATAGGCCTATAATTCGAGTGTAGGTTACGCGCATGAGTAAACAAATGGCTTCAGTGAGACCCCGTGAAGAGACCTCGCAACAATAGCTCTCACACATCTACCAAACGGGGGGAAAGATCAATATCTTATGGAATATGTCATAATTTTAAAAAAGTACACTTCAGGACTCTTTCCTACTTATTCTTCAAAATTAATACACAGCTACAGTGTACACAAGTAGACTATAATGATTAGTGAAAGTGATAATGCTGAAAGGAAATGATCACCACCTTAATGGCTGTGACGATGATAATAATAATAATAATAATAATAATAATAATAATAATAATAATAATAATAATAAAAAAATAAAAAAAATAAAAATAAATAATAATAATAATAATAACAACAATAATAATAATAATAATAATAATAGTAATAATAACAATAATAACACACCTTTTAAAAACAATAACATCAGTTGCAATAAAATAAAATAATAATAGCACTGACAAATTTATTTTAAAGAGCAAAGTAATTCTATATTGACTAGATCTAGTTATGAGTTGACTTCTCTGATTGTGGTTTCCAATACTGTAAAAAACGTCTTAATTATTTGTACATTCTACAAGGCACCAGAAATCTTAATGGAAAAAAACATAATTATATTGCACGATTAAGTAAATACGAATCATAAATACACAAACAGTTTGAAAATAAGTCCAATGGAAGGAACCAAACTTTACCGATCATCAGTTTCTACATGATAATGCTTAATACAATGACATAATATGAAATACATGTAGTCTAGTCATGGTTCGGTATAGGCTGTACAGTACTGTAAACATGCTAAGACAAGCAGTGTGTATCTTAACCCTATCCGTACGCCCTGGGGTCATTTTGTACCCCCGGGGTTGTATTCTTCACATTTTAGAATACTTCTGGTACGAAGGTCTCTTTGAAACTTTCAGTATTTCTCAATATCATTTCCGACAGACTGCTATGCAAAGCGTACGGATCGGATTAACGAGTAAATTTCCTCTTTGGAAAGTGGTGGCACAGAGTTCTCTATGTCGTATGGATACGATAGTAAAGTACGACGTACGGATAGGGTTAAACAAATGGTTGAATATAAACTACATTTACAATAAGTGAATTATTAGCTGTATTATTGAATGATGTATGGTTTCAGTTTTAAAAAAAAGAGTTTGAGAGCCCTCTCTGTATCCCCCCCCCCCTACTCTCCCTCCCCCCTCTCTCTCTCTCTCTCTCTCTCTCTCTCTCTCTCTCTCACACACACACACACACACACACACACACACACACACACACACACACACACACACACACACACACACACACACACACACACACAGTGTCTTATGATTAGCGTATGAAACTGTAAATGGCAATGGCAATGACGTTCCTCAATAATACATTCTAGAAAAAGGCACAAAGCAAAGTCTACGAACCACTCTCGCCTGTATCAAATCAGGCAAACGAAGCCAACAAATAATTGAAACAAAACATACATTTAATTTCACTTTTGTCCCCACCCCTTATATAAGCACACTGTTGAAACAAGCGTAAAAACTTGTGTCACAGCAGCTCTTGAGAGGTACGATAATTATTGGAATACTTGCGGTGGGAACAGGCTGCACAGAAATAGCAATAAATGAGCAACAGGCGACCATTAACACAGGTGGTGATAGTAATAGGTTGGGGAATTCAGAAGGCGCGATCTTATTGCATAGAATTCAAGGGAGTGGAGGACGATTAGGGGGTGACGTTGGAGGGGAAGAATTATTAAGAAAAAGAGGGGGGGGGAGGGTGGTGGAAGATGAATCAAAAGCCATAATTAGATAGATAAAATACTGTCAGTTTCAGTTTATGTAGACTTTTATGGCGCTCGCAACAGTAGAAGGTCATGTGGGAGTGCGATGGGTCTCGTTTGTTGTTTCAACGTTCATTCACAGTACGGCTCGGTTTTTTTGAAAGCTACTTTGCAAAGTCAGAATAATTGAAAAGATAAAAATTCACGGTAAAAAATCAGTGATAAACACAGTAATTTACGCTTTTAAAATATCACTATTTACACATTGGGGATAAGTCTAATGGTACATTATGTATTTTAAAAAAAACAACAACCGAAAATTTAGCTGGGATCAACGATGGAGAACAAACTCTTCAAGTTAATCAATGTACTTAAACTATTTCCATCGAATCTCTCCAAAGTCTGGGCACCAGTAGGGTGTACTGGATTATTAGGATGGTATCGCTTCCGACACAAAAGTTGTTGTTTTTTCTCCATCTAACTGCAGTATGTATCTCTGTGTCAGGAAGGTAGGTAAGTCTAATACGTAATTTCATTAAAAATAACTTCGTCTCTTTTGTGGCGTCGGTGGCCTAGTGGTTAGGCTCTCGGACTCGCAACCGTAAGGTCGAGGGTTCGAATCCCGTCAGGGACCCGACGTTGTGTCCTTGGGAAAGGCACTTTACACGAATTTTCCTCACTTCACCCAGGTGGGAATGGGTACCCGGCTATAGACAGCGAAAGATCTTGTCAGTATGTTAGTGTTTGAGCGCTTAATCAGCTGCTTGCACTGTATGCTTCCAGGGAAGCTGAGAATGTTTCGGAGTGTTCTATGGTCTGCTGGGGTAATAATATAGTGTAAAGTGCATAGAGCCTACTGTTGAGCGGGGATTTGCGCTATACAAATGCTATCTATTATTATTATTATTATTAGAGACCCAAAGGTTTTCATGGGCCAACTTGGGCATGACATGGTGAGGTTAATTAAAATACGTTTCACACTATGTTCATTTTACTGTGGATTCTAAATTTCACGATCACGCTAAAGAACACGGTAAGCCTGGCATCTATTTTCACTTAGACCGAAAGAAACTGCCGGTGCCAGATGTATAATGGTGTAAAAGTTAGGTTCTTCGCTTTGCATGAAGAAATGAATTCGACTCGTGCTTGAGGCAACTCTGGAGGAATATCTCCATCTTTCAGCTGGGCTGTAGTATCTAATGCAGAGGTTTAGCTAATCACCTTGTACGAGGTAAACGAGTAGATTATTACAAATGACCAACCAAAAGTGAAGACAAGATGAGTCATAAAGGTTAGGTAGCCGTACTTGGTATATGTTTACCATCTCCGTATAAACGCGCGCGCTTCATGTGTGTGTGTGTGTGTGTGTGTGTGTGTGTGTGTGTGTGTGTGTGTGTATCATTGTGGTGAAATCAGGCACTCGTCAAAACAATGAAATCGAAGAAATCGAAATTTTTTCACCCACGACAATTTTTATGGAACTTATTAAGAATTTTCCTATTAAATTCGACACAACACATTTTAAGTCCATTAAAAAAAAAATTCCTGCAAGGATTTTACTGAAAAAGTGTTGATCAAAGGCACACAAAATGTAAATTAGCAGTTTCCAAGGACTCTCAAACTTTGAAAGTCACCAAGTTTTGGCGACCATTTTCGTGCTAATTTTTCTCTCTAACAGGCGACGACCCATAACTGCTTCATCCGCAAACATCTCTTCTTCTTTTTAAGATCAATAGTATTTTGTTCATAAAAACCAAAGCAAATGAACAATCTGTAAAAGACAGGATGATATCGTTAACTCAATAATATGACAAAAAAATTGTCGAGCTCCTGATTCCACCGTACACATTGACCCATGTCTCAACATCAGCTGTCTTTAGAAACAGCGCGTCTAACTAGGCTCCGGTACTCAGGAAGTTTACGAGCTGTTTTATCCTTTGTGACGTGCAACAAAGACTGTTCGTACGGAATAAAAGTGAACGAGAGAGAGAGAGAGACAGAGAGAGAGAGAGAGAGAGAGAGAGAGAGAG
>NW_004797430.1:328348-334041 GCF_000002075.1 Aplysia californica | reverse complement strand
GTGTGTGTGTGTGTGTGTGTGGTGTGTTCGTGAGTGTGACCGAAATTACTGATGCATGACTTTGAGTCCAGGAATTACTTTGACAGATTTCATCAATCTAACAGCACAAGATCATCAGCAGAATGTCGTGGCTTCCGGTTTACGCTTACATTCAAGGGGTCTCAGGGCACGTAAAAGTTTACAAGACTACCTGAAGACGTAGCCCTGCATCATATAAAAACAGAAGGGATAACTCGATAAAAGAACTAGAATTGTTTACAGTCACAAGAAGCCTGGAAGAAATATACAACAATTATCATGTCATTATTATATTATGTACAAAATATACAGCTAATTACAACAGGCATTTGGCTAAAATACTGGAACCAGTTTTCACCAAATTCTGGTTTGCAGACGTGACTGACCGCTTATAAATGTACCCCCCCCCCCCTAAAAAAAGAATTATAAGAATTACAGAGATCTTTCCCTGACAGGGAGAAATCATGTATGCTGGTATTACCAAAAAAAAAAATTCCCATTTAAAAGTCATAAAAGTGCCACAAGTCTGAGGCAAATTTTAAAATAATATTGAAAAAAGACCCCCCCCCCCTTCCAGAAAGAAAGAAAAAAGGAATAAGGCTAGTTAGCTGGGTTATGAGAATATTTTGTCTGACAAAGAGGCACTCAACAGCTCTCACATAAGCTTGCAAACATCTATGACTGACTTTTAAACAGGTACCAAAGAATATTATACAGCAACCCAAGCTAACATGGAATATTATTGCACTTGTAGTTGTAGCTCTCACCCCTTCCCCGTTTCTCTCTCTCTCTAGTCTCTCTCTCTCTCTCTCTCTCTCTCTCTCTCTCTCTCTCTCTCTCTCTCTCTCTCTCTCTCTCTCTCTCGGAAACATAATATTCCATGTACAAGGTCTAGGAGTGGTTGGAGGACACCTCTGTTAGGCCCTACTTTAATTCAGTTCCTTCCAGTTGTTACCTCTCTTCGTACATTTTGCTTCTTAACTTTCATTTGCTTGTTAAAATATATTTACACCTATGTACATTGTTTCAAAATAAAATATGTATTCAAACGTAGGATCACCCAGTACAAACTCTGATGTTATATTTAAAAAAAAGAAAGATCAGTAATAGGAGCATTTCAGAATGAAATGGCAATGCATATATTATGACATACAACATGCTTTTTTTAAATTACTGAACCATGAGTTAAAAAAAAAAAAAAAAAAAAAAATTAATATACCAATTCGGTACCAAAAATCATTGAATTATTTATAGAAGACTTGATATTGTGGGCATGCAGTAAATATAAAGCTACATGAAAAAGTTGGAGCCTTGCAGCCCAGTCAGAGGTTGTATCTGTACTGCGAGTATAAAATACAATAAGGTGTAGATAGATCTAGATTACTGTTGAGCACACTGAACTTCATGGAAAAGTACGTTTAATTACAAACAGTTTCTCATTTCATCTTTGCCCTCCACCCTCTCCAACAATTCCCATATCCCGCCTTCTCTTTTTCTTCTTGTTCTCCTTCTCGTCTTCCTTCCTTGCTTCTTCTTCTTCTTCTTCTTCTTCTTCTTCTTCTTCTTCTTCTTCTTCTTCTTCTTCTTCTTCTTCTTCTTCTTCTTCTTCTTCTTCTTCTTCTTCTTCTTCTTCTTCTTCACGTAACAAATCAGCTAGACTACACAAATAATGTAAATGGTAAATATTTGTAACAGTTTTGATTCGGGACCACTAAGTAATTATGTATGAGGTACACTTATATTAATTGCTACTGTTGAAATTATTATTATTATTATTATTATTATTATTATTATTATTATTATTATTATTATTATTATTATTATTATTATTATTATTATTTTTATTACTACTACTACTACTACTACTACTACTACTACTACTACTACTACTACTACTACTACTACTACTACTACTACTACTACTACTACTACTACTACTACTACTACTACTACTACTACTACGATACCGTTATTGTTGATGTCATACGACTGTTGTTGTTGGCAGCTGGTTAGTTTCTTAAGATGTACAGAGCGATATAAGTCACAAAATAGTTATGTATGTTCGAAAACATTGCAGTTATGCCTCTATATTCTGTGTATCGCTTTTTGAGGGTATGCACGCATTACAATCCCTCAAATAGGTTTGGCGAGTCCTTCAAAGTGATCGTTCATACAACAAGACAACCCTATGTCCGCCTTGTTTGGGCGAGTCCTTCAAAGGGAACCTTCAAACGAAAAGACAACCCGGGTTCGCCTTTTTTGACGAGGTCACGGAAGAAGATCAAGGGATGGCATGTCGGTTCTTCGTAGCACTTAAACCCCTGTCTCATAAAGATGTGCTTTCTGAGGTTTAGGCATGACCATCGGTTTTCCCGTTTGCTTCGTTGGTGACCAAAATGGCGGCGCAGAACCAGACTTGTGGTCGTCGAGCTGTGGCTGAAGGTTCAGGTCAGTTGGAGGCGGAGCGATAATGACCTTGACCTCGTGAGGTGGTGGGCTCGGGCTGTTCTGGAAAGTGGATAGCGGCCTCATAGGACTTTCTTCTCTGTATTCCTTGTCCCAACGTGGGATTTTAATTAGCTCCGGTTTCCCGGGCATCACGGGACTGTCAGGGATGTCCAGTTGGTTCAGATTGTCGTAATTCGGCTCTTCCTCGTCGTCATAATGCTGCTGCTTGAGCGGAGGCTGCTGCTGCTTCAAACTTCCACTTTCCATCGACTCCTCTGACTCGGAGTTCAAGGGCGTTACCATGGCCACGGGCTGCGAGAAGGTCACGCTTTTGCTGCGTTTTCCCAAGGGGCTTTTCGGTCCAGTGTTGATGAGCACAGCTTTCCTGTTGGCGGGAAGGGTGGTGTGCCCCTGGTGTTCGAAGCCGACAGGGGGCGGTGGGGGTGGGTAGGGGTTGTAGTTGTAGCTGTACACTCCGTTAGTATTCATAGTGTTCGTGTTTTGACCTCCATCGCCTTGGTTCGGGTCCTCTTTGACGATGGGCTTGACAAACCTCAGAGACAGGTCCCCCGGGTAGTGCACTTCTCTGTACGTCTTCCCGCCGGCTGACAGTAGCGGTTGGTTCTGGGCTGACGGGGGAGGGGTGGACAGGCCTGCAGGGAAGGGTGGGCTGGGCGTGGGGTCCCGGTGGAGGTGGTAATCTTCCGTGGTTGCCACGGTGACGAAGCCGTTAGGACGCAAGTGAGCAGCGGCCGGGTCGGAGTCATCGTCAGAGTGACCTGGGTTGGAGAGAAATAATGGAATTTAAAAAAAAGCTTTTGAAAGTTGAAGGTTCAACAAACGTCATACATAAAAATAAACTTTCGCTTGGTTTTTGTAAGAGTTTTACGGCACTTGCAACATAATTACGTCATATAAGAGCCGAAGATTAGAGGTGTTACAAGAGAATAACAAACACAAAAAGAAGAAAAGAAAAGGACGGTAGAAGTTTGATAGAAAGGAAAGAGCAAACCACACCAGAGCACCCAACACCCACCCACTTACCTCAAGTTTTGTCCAGAGATTACAGAAAGAGTACTTGCCATCTAAATAAACAATTAATACGAAACATTATAAAAGGGCAAATTAGTGATTGTAAGGTGTAAAAGTGCTTGTGAATATCTGCGACCCTTAAAAAAAAAAGAACATTTTTTTTCATGGAGAGCTGCTTCAATCATGTCTGTCAGAACCAACAACAAGCTGCATGAGATATGGCATCAAATCAGAAAGAAGGATATACTCGATAAAATAATTTTCCCTCACGATTATCAACTCACGCCAGATGACAGTGAAGTTCAGTTTGGAAGAACGATTTTATTATAGTCTAAAAGTGTTTCAGTAAACTATAAGAGCTACTCAAACTTGTCTACATAACGCTGATCGTACAGTTGACGCTCCAAAATTGTTCGAATCCAGTATGATTTTATTTGTTCGTCTCGTCTGTCCTGAAAAATGACACTTCGCTAAGAACGATGTCTTGTCATAGGTCAGAGCGATTGCCTTGACAACGTGGTCGCCTTCAAAACGACCTAATCTGCTTTTTTTGGTTTTGTTTGTAAGTGTCTTACTGTGATCGCAACTGCATAAGCTCATATTAGCGCGCGGAATACATTAAACTATTTCAGCTGGTAGGAAATTTTGAATTTTGCCCAGGTGGCGGCCGAAGCCTATTCTTATCGATTTTAGACCACAAAGGGATCTTTAACGTGCGCAACATGCACACGGGCTCTCGGAAATCTGCTTCTAGAAAGGCAATAAACTTAAATCGTAAAAATATTCTTTAGAAAGCTCACGAAGACTTGGGAAGAATGTATTAACTGTTCAAAAACAGCAGATGTAATGAGAAAGGGAGGAGCTTCCAGTACCTTGTAGATGACGTCGATGTTCTCTGTCCTCCTCGTCCGCCAGCGCCGCCATCTTTTTGGGTGATCTATTTATAGAGCAGAGGTGATCGTCGTCGTAGTCATACCGGCAATAGGAGGCCAAGTCCAAGGGTTCAGAGTTCACAGCCGGGTACATCTCCAGAGGTTTAGCAGCAAGTTTCTCTCGCCTCATGCTGAACGAAGATTGGGAAGAAAGACCAAACAAACGGGTGAGGGTTGCAATTTGTGAGTAACGGCGAGTCAGCATCAAGAACAGCCTGATTCCAATTAGTATCAAATTAATGTCCGGTGTGTTGGTTTTAATGTTCTCTTCAACATTTTAAGGTTATTTAATACGAACTAAACATTCAACATCAGTCTCCGAAAGGACATATCTAAGCGGGTAGAGAGCCCCAAGAACTCCCCCGATGTTAAAACAAAATAGATTCTTAATTTTATTTGGGCCTTTGGGTGAGAGTATGGACAGTGTCTTTACATAACATTCCGAGACAGACAGACAAACAGACAGACAGACAGACTGACAAACACACACACATACACACATATAGAGAGAGAAAGAGAGAAAGAGAGAGAGAGAGAGAGAGAGAGAGAGAGAGAGAGAGAGAGAGAGAGAGAGAGAGAGAGAGAGAGAGAGAGATTATTTCTTCATTAATACTAAACAGAAAATCCACCAAACATGACGTACCGTCTACAGTGCAGGGCAAGAGCTATGATGACGGCGGCGATGAGGATAAAACCAGCAACAACAATGCCACCGACGATAGCAGCTGAGAAAAAAATAATGGGAGACGCATTGTCATCTTCCTTGTTTTAGTAAGTGTTTTATGGCACTTTCAACACAATAAGGTCATATAAATGCAGACGATTAGAGGTGTTACAAGAGAGTTGCAAGCACAAAAAAAGAAAGAGGAGAAATAGGTGATAAGGACATTAGACGTTTGATATGAAAGAAGGAGCAAATCACACCAGAGCACTCGCAAACCACCCACATTGTCTTTTTACAATGTCTTTATGAAGCAAATTGAACAGACCGGAACAATGAGCTTTTGTTTATTTTTTAAAAAATTCAAAAATTCAAAAACATATAATATTTCAATATTCGAAATTGTGAAAGACAGCCGCCAATAATATTGTTGAGGAGAAAAGTGCTCTTAAACTGAATTATCCGTCTCCTTTTTACGGTCCGAGCTAACCCTGCGGACTGCATGGGTTCATATACCGCTAGATTCGATTATGTTGCCATTGAGGGAAGCTGGGTGTCTGACAATTTAAAAAAAAAAAATTATTGTGGGATTTTTAAATTAT
>NW_004797430.1:324080-327131 GCF_000002075.1 Aplysia californica | reverse complement strand
ACAGAACATTGCTAGAGAGCAGGAAAGGAGGTGAAAGAAGACAATTTTAGAGAAGAAAATTTTTTGACCGCTACCCGGATTCGAACCCGGGACCTTTGAATGAGAGGCCAACACCTTAACCTCTAGGCCACTAGAGCCCCCTAAAAAAACCGCTCTGACTAAGCCCGTTTTTTTTCAGATGATGCAAGGACATTTTTTTCTGCTTATTTGCAAAGGTCGGTAATTTTACAAAGTGAGAGTCAGGAGAAAGATGGAAAGTACTGGAACCTATAATGAGATGCTATGCTCGGTCCTTCACTGGTGTCATAATAATATATTACGTAACAAGTGTTTCAACAGACCTAGATCAGAATTGAGGGTCTGTGTGCTATGTGCAGCTGGCAGAGTGCTTGTGTTATTGTTGTTCTCTTCTTCATCCTCGATCTTGCTGATGTCATCATCGTCTGCTTGTTTCTTCGTTTCCTCTCGATGCCTTGACTCAAACTGATGGCGTATGCGATCTAGAAGGTCCTGGAGACTTTGGCCGCAAAAGATTTCCACTAGTCCATTTGCTTCGTTGGCTGAAATTCACAAGAGGATGTGATTTTAGAATTTTACTGAAACAGCCGTACCTCTTGAATGAATCTAATTATTACAAGCATTTTGAGAAGTCTATTATACCAGCTGTTGGGGCTACATAATATCAATTAGGGTTTCCCGAGAGTTCAAATTCTACTTCTAGGCGTTACCATTTGTGTCTGTGTGGTTTCACGAGCCTTCAGTCTTACTAACGAATAAGATCAACATCTTCAGTCAAAGTCATAGTTCAGGCTGAAGATAGGAGAGTACATTTTCTTTTTTTAAACCGCGTAACAGACAAAAATGACCTTTATCATAATTGGTCTTCGTTCTCTCTCTCTCTCTTACTGATCATTACGGTATTACAATGGTAATCTAGAAGATCTTGAGCTAGGACAATCATTTATAAATATATCGCTTATCATTGAACCACCCTGTTCTGAAGCGGCGACAGACAATACAATGGTAAGAAAAACTGTAGCTCGGAGTGGTCAGTGGACAGGTCACTCACGTTTGGCTTGCAGCCACACAAACGCCATCCCATCGCCTGGTAGACTGGATAGAGTAACTGTCACATTGCTCACAGGTCTGCTGTAGATGGATTTGAATCCGTAGAATCCACGATGTGCACACTGGAAAAAGAGTAAAGGAAAGTGATTATAATGATATGACGTTCAATATAAGAATTCCAGTCAACAATTTCAAACGGTCTTCCTTGGTGTACGTACTATTAATAATATTATTAGAGCTATTGTGCTTCATTTGTAACACTTAAAAATATTTTGTGCGCAATTATTTACAAAGAGAAAAACTAGTTTGAGCTGGAAAAAAAAATATATACATATATAATATATATATATGACTCGCGCGCTCTGTGGTGTATTCTATATCTATATTTCTCTCTCACTTATACTCATACTTTGCGCGGGTTCTGGGACAGTCAGAGATTGAGAGAGAGTAAGTAGAAGAAAGAGAGGGAGAGAGTTTGAAAGACAGAGAGAGGGAATGATATATACATATATATGTACATATATACATACAGAGAGAGAGAAAGTGAGAGAGAGAGAGAGAGAGAGAGAGAGAGAGAGAGAGAGAGAGAGAGAGAGAGAGAGATACACACACACACACACACACACTGACTGACTGTCTGTCTGTCTGTCTGTCTGTCTGTCTGTCTGACTGACAGACAGACAGACAAACATATATATATATATATAGATATATATATATATATATATATATATATATATATATATATATATATATATATATATATATATATATATATATATATATATATATATATATATATATATATGGGTGTTTTTAGGGTCTACCTAGACTGAGAGGCTTACAACATCCCAGCAGAAAGACCGAGATACTCGATTACCCCCCCCCTCCCTCCCCCCCCCTCCTTTTTTCCACAACATAAGAATCGAACTCGGGTTTTCTGCACGGCGACGGTGAAGCGTTTAACAACCACAACAGCACAGCTGCCAGTTGTGCAACAAGTGTAGTATCAGACTTCAAGAATAATCGGTTGTATCACGAAAGTTGCTCCAGTGAATAAGCGCTCGCTGAATGTCAAAACGTCAATTTGCACAAAATATGCCAAATTAACTTACTAAGCCTTCTGGAGTTCGTAGCTCCAATTATTGTTCTTGACAGGCTTACAGGTTCTCATTGCTAACATAACCAACTGGAAAAAAATGACACGGACAATTATTTCAAGACACTTGGATATCAGTTTTGACACAAGGGAAGTTTGACGATATTTATACACCCGAAGCTTACAGTAACAATAAAGTAAAGCCCAAAACGCCAACGTAGAGAATACTGAAGGACACTGATGAGTGTAGCAGCTCTGATACTGTAATCTCGCCGTCGTTTAAAAGTTAAGAATAATCATGGCGCTCATACTATGACCTTATGCAATTATAAGCGCCGTAAAGCTTTTACCCAACCGAAAGAATGATTACAAAATCAACCATCTCGTTCAACACGGATTAATCTTGGTAACATTATTCATACACAAATCATACTGCAATACGACGTACAAAAGAATGCTGTTTATTTTTTTTAAAAACACAAACAAAAACGAATGTCTTGATTAAACTGACGAGGCTGCAGAAAAAGAAAGCCACAATCAATAATTCAGGTGGCGTCGGTGGCCTAATGGTTAGGCCAGCGGGCCCGTAACCGTGAGAATGCGGGTTCGGGGATTCCAGCGTCAGTTCGGTCCGACGTTGTGTCCTTGGGAAAGGCACTTTACACAAATTTTCCACTTGGCTTGGTCCTTTCGAAGACGGACGTTAAACTCAAAGATCCTGTCTCTTAAATAACGTAATAGTGTTGGTAGGGGCGTTAAACCATTTTCAAAAATCCAGAGGTATATTAACATAGATAAGATAAGATAAGATACATCTTTATTGTCCAGATCCTGGCACGATCGTTTGGTGTTTCACCACGTACACACTCACACACACACACACA
>NW_004797430.1:322496-323462 GCF_000002075.1 Aplysia californica | reverse complement strand
GGGATATTAACACGTTCTTAAGTACAGTAGAATTATAAATGGTCTGATTTGTCAATGTCATGCTCTTACTAGGACGAAGCAACATAGGGGGAACTGCTGGTTTTTCTTTTCTCATTCTTACAATCGTCATTTTTCCTTAATTCTTTTGTATGTTTTTTACTCTCTTGTGAACTGCTATTTCCGGGCTGCCTTGATGGTCGAAGCAGACTTTGTGCTGTTGGGGCTATAAGAGAGGTGAGCAGAGTAAACCTGCTTCCCCGTTTGGATTTCTCTGTTGACATTCACCCCTTGGCGCTCATATGACCTTTTTCTGTCCTCGTCGTTTTTAAGCAAGAACAATTATGAAATTATGGAAACTGATCCCAAAGATGTGAAATTATGCGATTCTGTTAATTTTAACAAAGAAAGATAAAAGAAAACAATCAGAAATTATGCCAAAAAATAAAATTTTACTATATTATGCAGGGTGCATAAAACCAAGGGACAGCCTTATACAGTTGCGAGCCCTGTAAACTACTAAACAAGAGCTAATGTTGCAGTCCTACCTGTGGACTGGACGTCCGGACAAGACATTTGCACTCGGCCCCGTCCGCCCCGGGCCTAATGGCTGACGGGTACTCTTTGTTGGCCAGGTAGATATTCTTGCCTCTCTTCACGTCGTCCGAGCAGAACATTGCGATGTCTCCCTCTGTTAGAGTAGTAGTAATAATAATAATAATAATAATAGAAACAACAACAACAAGAACAAAAACAACAACAACAACAACAACAACAACAACAACAGCAGCACAAACAACAACAACAACAACAACAACAACAACAATAATAATTATTATAATAATCATAATGATAATGATGATGATGATGATGATGATGATGATGATGATGATGATTATTGTATAAAGAAGGTATTAAAACAGTTAAGACCTTGTTGTATTTCCCCCCAAAAAATATATTTTATATATT
>NW_004797430.1:311161-314915 GCF_000002075.1 Aplysia californica | reverse complement strand
CAAAAAAAAACACAACAAAAAAACAACAACAACAACAAACAAACCAAACAAACAAACAACCAAACAAAACAACAACAACAACAAACAAACAACAAAAAACAAAAAAACCCCAACAACAAACAAACAACAAAAAACAAAAAACAAAAACAAAACAACAACAACAACAAAAACTACCCAAAAACAAACGAACGAACAAACAAACAAATAAAAATATCTTCCCCCCAAAAAGAAAAACAAATTCAAGCCAAATCTCGCCTCGGTTGCTGCCCCTCAAAAAACAACAAGTAACAAGTAGTTTCCCACGATAGTCCAGAACACAAATCACAAAACCGGAAGTCACCACTAGTAGCCTTCAAGATGGCGCCAGAGAGGTGACGAATCAGCGCGGAGACTGGGGACGACAAGCTCCTCGCAATCTGCATCATGCGGAGATAGGGTTACTGTCTATCTGAGGCTCTCTGGTGGTGGCCGGGTAAGATGATCGGGTGAGCCGGACTACGGTTGTCAGGATACTCATGGGCGAGGAGGCAACGGAGAGAGATGGAGAGATGGGAGGGGGGAAAGGGGAGAGATAGAGCGAAGGGGGAAGGGGGAGAAGAGGAGAAATAGAGCAAAGGTGGAGGGAGGGGAGGGAGATGGAGAATGAAATGGAGGGTGAGGGATCTAGATAGATAGATAGATAGATAGATAGATAGATAGATAGATAGATAGATAGATAGATAGATAGATAGATAGATACATAGACAGATGGATAGATAGAGAGAGAGATAGATAGATAGATAGATAGATAGATAGATAGATAGATAGATAGATAGATAGATAGATAGATAAACGGATGGATGGATTGATGGATGGATAGATAGATAAATAGATAGATAGATGGACAGATAGATGCGAGAGAGGAGGGATGAAGAGTTGGAAAGAGATACGAAAGGGGAAGACGGCGGGCAGTCAAATGAGAAACACTCAGACAGAAAAAAATGGAAAATGGTAGATTATGAGGACAGAAGGACAGACATAAGTGGAAAGAAAGAGATGGCAGGAAAGGGAAAAGAAAAAAAGTGTTTGTTTTTTTTCGTTTTCAAAAGCAAGAGCAAAGAGGATTATGATTTGGTTTTACTCACATAGAACCAAAAGTCCATGGCAACGAGCAGATAACACACAACAGGTAAACACTCCCTGCCCCGTCCTCATCTGACGATTACGACTTTGTGGAATGAATTAACTCGTGCGAGTCATAAGCCTATTCCCTGCATTGTCGCAGCAAGATTAGTTTAGAATAATACATGCAAACTTAATTAAGCGCATTTTCCGCATGAAACTTTGTATAGGTTTAACGCACTTATCAACACTGTTAGGTTATTTTAGACGCGGTGCCTTTCCCAAGAACACAACCTCGGACCGAGCTGAGGCTCTAATCCACGAACCCGCAATCTCACGATTACGAGTCGGTAGCCAAACCACTAGGCTACCGACGCCATTATTTTCAGTATGAGTTATAGATTACAAGCTACAAACATACATTATACCCACCAAATTTTCAGGAGAAAATGAAGATTATTTGAGGATGCCGTTATAGTACAGGTTATCAGATATATGTACATGTATTTCCGATTAATGTGCATCTCTCTCTCTCTCTCTCTTCCCCCCCCCTCTCTCTCTCTCTCTCTCTCTCTCTCTCTTCCTCTCTCTCTTTCTCCCCCTCTCTCTATCTCTTCCTCTCTCTCTCTCTCTCTCTTCTCCCCCTCCCTTTTTCTCCCCCACCCCTCTTTCTCTCGGTGTGCGTCATTGTCTTTCTATCTCTGTCTCTCTTTCCAACTGCCTATATATATGCCTCTATGTCTGGTGCTTCCTTTCTTTCCTTCTCTCCCCCCCCCCCCTTACCCACCCCCCTATGGTCCATTAATAACACATAGATAAAACGGTTGGTTTCCTTGCCGCACATGGTATCAGTCCCACCACAGAATCTTAATCCTTTTAACAACAACCATCTCTTTGAACATCAGCCAAACACTACGCACTCTAAGGATCTATTACATAAGAGACCTTCGAGCATGAGGACGATAAATTATACATTATCGGCCCTTCCTACACTCGTTTGTAAGTCTCATCAGAAAGTTTCATTCATACCCGAGGACAACGCCTCTATGTTTGGCTGCACAGAGTCTTACCGTGTTATTCGCCTCAAGACGCGCTAAGAAACCCTGTAAAACTGTCCCGGCCAACTATAAACATGCTGCTGCAGAGCTCACCAGTTATCTGTGTGTTAGAGTCAAAGGTAGGAGAGATAATCTAAAAATAGGTTGAAACCACTGGTATCCCTCGTCCCCCCCCCCCCTTCCACACACACACACGCACACATACTCGCACTCGCATTCGCATAGCCACTCACACACACACACACACACGCACGTGAAGAGCGCGTGGGGGTGGGGGTGTGGGGTGTGGGGGGGAGAGGCTAAAGAAGGCTAAACCTATCATATGGTTCAGTAATGAAGGTTACGTTAGCGTAGAAGTAACCTAAAAACAGAAGGCACACGAATGAGACTTTTTCTACATTGTTACAGCTGCCATGAAGATAATACTCGTATGATACATATGAAAAATAGCGTTCTTTTTTTGGTCCCTTGCCCATTTATATAAGATTGACACCATCTGATTAGTAGAAAAAGGTGCGTATGGTAGTGTCCAATACTGTATTACGTAATACTAATTATAACGTGTAACTGTTACAGATAGAGATTCAATAAATGATTATGTAAGTCAAGGATCTGAGCTATGCTGATTTTAGATGTGATGGTGGTGGTGAGTGATGAGGTGGGATTGCGTTTATGTAATGTCTTATGTAATGTTAGTCCTATCTTCCTCTGCTCCAATGAGTCACGAGGGACGTGGGAGTTGCGTTCTTATTCAGTTATATTGTCCGTTGCCATAGAAAGCTTTTAGCCAGGTCAGGACAATAGCTGCAGTTAAAAAGAAGTAGAAGTAGAAGACCACGCGAAGACATCCACTAACCACCCTCTGAACAAGAGGGAAAGCATTTGTTCTGAATGTATTGTCTGCGTTTATCCCTAAATGTATAATGTTATATGAGAGAAGGAAAGGAAAGTGTTGCTTTATTGCTATATTATGTTTGTGTGCATATTACTGTTTTACAGAGGCTGGTGAAAGCACACTGTCAATATCTACATATATGAAAGGTCAATGAAGTAAATAATGTATATATCTCACTCTGCTTCGTCCTAAAAATAGCGCAGTTTGACCCTGTTTGTTGACACCTCCAACATCATCAACATTACAGCCCCGAAGGACGTAAAACATCATGAACTGAATTGTGTCAAAACTGAAAGAGACGGGCTTGTTACTTAAATTTTAACAGGACACGACGTCTTGGTAGCAGCAGCTAACTAGAGCTCCCTCTGTCGTTCTCCCTCTTCTGTGCCGCTCCTGACCAAGGGCGTGAGCTAGCTGGCAGTGTTGGCAGAGTCCCAAGTTCACTGACATGGTGGCACCTCCCGCCGGGAGAAATGATAAGGAAGGGTTGAGCTTCTCCAGATTGAGAGGAATGATACTAGTGATTCCTGAGCTCCCGCACCATGCCTCATAATAATTATATTACATCGTTGGTGTCGTGACCAATGCACCTACGAGCAAGACCCACAGCTTGTAGGAGATGAGAGAGAGAGAGAGAGAGAGAAAGAGAGAGAGAGAGAGAGAGAGAGAGGGAAAGAGAGAGAGAAAGAAAGAGAGAGAG
>NW_004797430.1:307307-309179 GCF_000002075.1 Aplysia californica | reverse complement strand
GGGGGGGAGGGGGGGTTGTAATGAGTCAGTTGAATAAATAACAATGAAATTCGAAGAATTGTTCCGTTCCACGAATCAAACGTCCACAATACTACAAACGTGTCAAATTGCGAGTGTAATTTTAATTATTTGCATAAAAAAGAGGGTGATCATGGAAGAAAAAAAGACAGAAGGAAAGAAAGGCAGGGAGAAAGAAAGAAAGGAAAAAGTGTTGGGAGGGGGGGGGGAGTAATAAAGATAACAAAGAAAGATAGAAAGAAGAAGAAGAAAAAGGGTTAGGCAGAAAGAAACAGAAGTGAACAAATAAAAGCTTAAGGTTTAGATTGGATTCATTCTTTGATGTGGACTGTCCATGTGCCACTCAGATATATCGAGGTCGAAAAGAATCCGATGAACAGGGGATTCTCAGCTGACCAGGTCTAACCCCGCATCTGGCCATCATCTTCAGTTCTGAAGAGATAACTATTAACTCCCTGTGAAAGCTGCTCTGATAAGAAGGATTATCGTCTGGCACGACTGGCCGTACTGCATGTCAGATCAACGAGCGGGTCGGGTCAAGGGTGGGATGGGTAGGAGTAGGGGAAGCGGGGGTAAGAGGGGGTAGAGGGATGGGATACGGAAGTGGGGGAGGGGATGGGGAGGGGAAGCAGGGGCGGGCGTTGGGCGAAGGTGGGGATGAAACGCCATGATTTGCAGAATAGGACAACTTTCAGCCACCTTTTACCACGATCTTCCGTCTACGAACAAAACATAATATACTGTTCAACTTCCACTTGAACAGAATAAAACTAGAACTCCCCGCAATGTGTCCGTTGTGTAAAACTAAGCGTATGAGACTGTGTCATCACCTTTTCCACTGCATAGCCCTAAATGACATCAGAGCCCAACACTTTTCCCTCCGAGACCTAACTTTGACAACACACTCAATGGAACGCTACAGCAACTGCAGCAAACCTGCACTAATCACTACATGGCATAGAACAGTTGTTGCTGGATCGATAACAACAGCTACAACGACACCACCACCAACAACAACAACAAATAACACCTTTGAGACTTAGGGTTGAGGATTTTTTTTTTGGTTAGTGTTTTACGGCGCTGGCAACTGCATAAGGTCGCATGAGCACGTGTGACACACCGAACATTTTCAGTTGATAGGAGATTTTGAATTTTGCCCTGGCGGCGGCAGAAGCCTACTCTTATCGTTTTTGGACCACCAAGGGATCTTTAGCGTGCGCAACCTGCACACGGGACCTCCGAGATTTTTCGCCCTTGTCCGAAAAGACTAGGTGTAGATCTTTTCTAACAGAAGATCAGGGGTGTGGCTGAAAGACAGTAGTAAGGAGCCAAAGAGTAGCAGTAGAAATGCTGCAGAAAGAGTTAGGGGCCTAGAAAAGGGGGCAAAGGAGGTGAGGAGGTGGGGGCAGAAAGTGAAGACGAAAGCAGACGACAGAACATTGCTAGAGAACAGGAGAGGGAGTGAAAGAAGACAATTTTAGAGAAGAAAATGTTTCTGTCGCTACCCGGATTCGAACCCGGGACCTTGAATGAGAGGTGAAAACCTTAACCTCTAGGCCACGAGAGCCCCGGTTGAGGATCATTATAATACGTTCGATTTTTGATGGGCGCTGCATGGGCTTATACATCCCCTTCCAACACAGTAGGATTTTTGTTGAGGCGGGGCCTCCGAATGTTAAGACGACCCGCATGTTAAACAAAACCCATCTTGCTATCTTAATATGTACTGACGTACCGGTACTCATGAATCCATCCTCCATCCTACAATCGTACCTACCTACCTGCCTACCTACCTTCCTACCTACCTACCTACCTACCTACCTACCTACCTACCTACCTACCTACCTACCTACC
>NW_004797430.1:304191-307207 GCF_000002075.1 Aplysia californica | reverse complement strand
GAGAGAGAGAGAGAGAGAGAGAGGAGGTGGGGGGTGTAATGAGAGAGATATATGCTACAGTGCTAGTTCATGGACAAGAGGGAAAACGGGATGAACACGTAAATTGTAATCATTCTCACAGAACAAAGTTGTTTTTAATTTGTAGATGTTGAAAAAGGTAGGGTGCATGAAACGGAAAAAAGAGAGAGAAAGAGAGAGAGAGAGAGAGAGAGAGAGAGAGAGAGAGAGAGAGAGAGAGAGAGAGAGAGAGAGAAGAGAGACCTCGCGTCAAAAAAGTGTGACAAAGTAAGGGTATGATTTGAGACCGAGAAAGTTCGATGAATAGAATTATTTTTTTAAAATTATGTGTGGCATCGTGGCGAAATCAGGCGCTCGTCCAAATAATGAAATAAAGCAAAACCCGATATGTTTCCTCGCCCGTAAGCCAATAATTAACAGTTATTTTGTTTTGGGCTCTACACACTTTATATCCAATTATAATACATTTCTGCGTGTACTTTACTGAAAAACATTGATCGAAAACACACAAAAAGTGTAAACTAATCCGTTCCAGTCGGATGGGTATTTTGTTCATCAAAAGCAAGGAAAATGAATAGGGTTTAAAGACTATACAAATAACTCGAAATGTCAAAAAAAAATTGACGAGCGCCTGATTCCACCGCGCCGTGACACATATCTCACGTGCTAGAGAGTCGCCACCTCTGTCTCGGTCCCCGTCCTTGTCATTCAGAAAATGGCAAGGTTTTTTTTTTTTTTCTTCTACATCTCACTTTGTTTTTCGAGGGTTTCCCCCTCTTTGGATAGATTTTTGTGTATGCGCGCGCGTGCTGACTTTTTTTTCTTTCTTATTTGTTACTGCGACTCCCTTTGGCCTTCTTGCCTTTTGTGTCTTAGAGAGGTCGAATCTTTGGAAACGTGGGATATATTTCATGTGGACCGAAAAAGAGCACGTTAAAAAAAAAAATGGAAATGATTGTTATATTTTCGAAATGGTTTTTGTTGGCTTTATATTCTACTGTCCCCACGTGCTGTTTGAAGAAAAAGAAGAATATGAATACGTGATATCCTCTTTTGTTGGCGTTTGGTCGGTATTATTTTGCTTGGACAGCTCCCATTTTCAGCGATCGTGCGACAAGATTACTTTTTGCTTTGCAGATTTTATGCGGCCGCCAATTTCAACAGTATCATAAAAGTATACTTTTTACTTGGCGGAGATTTTACGTTGGCACCCATTTCACCAGTATCTTTTCTTTTTACTATAAGGGTATACTTTTTACTTTGCAGAGATTTTACGCGGCCACCCATTTCAACAGTATCTTTTTGTTTTACGATAAAGGTATACTTTTTACTTGGCGGAGATTTTACGTTGGCTCCCATTTCAACAGTATCTTTTTTACGATAAAGGTATTTCAGAGGCTGTACCCATCTCCGATAGAACCGAACCACCCAGTCGGGATGCGTGGTTAGACGACAGCTCTGGTAGATTCTACTTCTTTCTTTCCCTGTGTTGTTTCTTTCTCTCCTTTTTACTTTTCCCTGATTTAAATGACCGTTTCTGAGTCGATTTTCATCTCACTCACTCACTCACTCACCCACTCACTCACTCATTCACTCACTCACTCACTCACTCACTCACTCACTCACTCACTCACTCACTCACTCACTCTTCTTAGTATGATACTCTCTACTGACATCTCCGTTTTCAAACTGGCGATGACCGAGTTGTGTTGCAAGTGCTGCAAAACTCTTACAGAAACAATACTAACAAAACTAAACCTAATTAGTCTAAAAGTCATACTTGGGATAGTGAAAGGTTCAACGCCCTTCTAGAGACAAGGGGGCAGTTTGTCAAGAACATACAACAGAGGACAATGCCAGATTTGGGTCAGAATCAAATCTACCCACTTTGACATTTCACTCACGGCAGCCAGTCAGGATGTCAACAGGTGCGCTTAACGTATGAGTAAATGGTTTTGCTCTGAATAAGAAAGCAAGAGGATTAATTGTGTACCGAATTAGACACCCGACCTGGTCTAAAAGGGTTAATCTGGCATTAGTTTATAGGCATTATATATCTCTAAAGTTTATTGTTGTTGTTGTTGTTGTTTGGTTGGGGGTTTTTTGTTGGTTTTTTTTTTTTTTTTTTTTTTTTGGGGGGGGAGGGGGTTGTTGGCATTATTTGAAACGACACAAAGCTTCGTTCCTGATTGACATCCGTAAGAGGAATGGGTTCAAGTTCAAATGGGTTCAAGTTCAAATGGGTTCAAGTTCAAATGGGTTCGTTCAAGTTCAACGCTACTATCTACGCGTACACTATTGGCTTATTTCAAGAGATGGGACTTCCAAAATCAACGTCTGTCTCCGATACGACCGAGCTAAATTGGGTTGAGAGGCTTGAAAACTCCACAAAACGACCGCAGGAGTTTCTGAGCGCTCAGTCTGGGATTTGAACTGAAACGAAAGAAAGCTTTGGTGCCTGCCTGCCTGATGTCCGTTCTGAACCGTACATGTTGCAGTTGCCTTATGTAAGCTAGTATATTGTATGCTATGCCAGCTGTCATCCGTATCTCTTCTCTTCTTTTTGTGGGTGGTTGGCGGTTGGCGGGTGATAATCTGGTGTGGTTTGCTCCTTCTTTCCTATCAAACATCTATGGTCTTGATCTCTCCTCCTTCTTTTTTATGTTTGTTACTCTCTTGTAACACCTCTAATCGAGTGCCGTAAAACCTCTACTAAAACTAAACTAAAAAATCTGTCGTCCATATCTCCCCTCCTTCTTTTTTGTGTATGTTGCTCTCTTGTAACACGTAATCTATTCTTCGGTACTTATATGACCTAATTGTGTTGCAAGTGCCGTAAAACTTTTACTAAAAACTGAAACTCTCTTCTTTTTCTTTTCTTTGTTTGTAGTAACCATGCAGGGTTTGAAGGGAGGGGGTTGATAAAATACACACACACACACACACACACACACTCTCTCTCTCTCTCTCTCTCTCTCTCTCTCTCTCTCTCACACAC
>NW_004797430.1:302365-304091 GCF_000002075.1 Aplysia californica | reverse complement strand
ACCTACCTACCTACCTACCTACCTACCTACCTACCTACCTACCTACCTACCTACCGACCTACCTACCGACCTACCTACCGACCTACCTACCGATCGACCGACCGACCGACCGACCTACCTACCTACCTTCCTACCTCCCTACCTGCCTACTTATCTACATACCCACCTACCTACCTACCTTCCTACCTACCTTCCTACCTACCTACCTATCTTCATACCTACCTACCTACATATCTACATACCCAACTACCTTCCTACCTACCTACCTACCTACCTACCTACCTACCTACCTACCTACCAACCACATACCTACCTACCTACCTACCTACCAAACCACCAAAACCTAACTAACCAAACAGCCAGCCACCCTATCTACCTACCTGCCTACCTACCTACCTACCTACCTGCCTACCTTGGTAGCCATCAGCCTGTCTACTTCTTTCACTCCTTTAACTTTCACGGTAGAAATTTGGTTTCATTCGCTGGGCGATGACTGGTAGGCCTTAACCACCTCAGATACCTAGCATTCCGGTCTGAATTACTTGCAGATTCCAATCATCAAAACGTGAGAAGGCTTTGTTTACGGACTGGTCAAACAGACTGTAGTCCCGCGCGGGGAGGTAAAGTCTACACCGAGACACCTGCCGGTACTAACAGCAACAAGAATCGGGACACGGGATACAAACAAGCCCGAGAGGTATCACTCCATGCCTCGGTGCCGGTACCAAAGTCTATGGTATAGACTATACAAGTAGGCGTTGGCCGGTACGCCTTGACAAAGATCGTACTTTGAGGTGCCTTCAAACCTGCCCAAGGTAAGCCACCCCATTTTCAAAGCGAAGGTGGTCATCTTAGACAGGTGCTCCTCTTGGAGAAAGTAATTGTATAGAAAAAAATGTAAAGGGGTTGGGGTGGGAAAATGGTCGTATGTGTGGGTGATCGTCTTGAGTAGGTAGTTGTTAAAGCAGGATCGACTGCTCTTCAAAAAGAGAATCTTCTTCAAGTAATAAAAACCACTCAAAATTCACCATTTTTTACAGAAGTAATACACTATTATGAGTCTATACGAATCCCTGCCGAGTACTGACAACTCAAAATTAACCAATTTTATAAAAGTAATACTCTAGATCTAGTATGAGTACATACTAATACAGCTATACTATACTGCTACAGCCTTTCACGTCTTGCGCAAATCTCTGCCCAACAGCTTGCGCTTCACAATCTATACTATTACCCCAGCAGACCTGAGAACATTCTGGAACAATCTTAACTTCTTGGGAAGCATACAGTGCAAGCGGCCATTTATAGGCGCTAAGACACTATAACAAAAATAACATATTGATAAGATCTTTCGCTGTCTATGGCCAGGAACCCATTCCCACCTGGATGAAGTGAGGAAAATTCGTGTCAAGTTCCTTTCAAAGGACACAACGTCGGGACTGCGGCTCGAACCCCTGAACCGCCAACCTCACATCTTCTTTGAACTTCTTTTAAATACAAAAAGAAAACGAGTTGTGTGATTTGTTTGGGTTCACTTACGGTACCTACTTCTTTACAGAGGGAGCATAGTGTGTGGCTTTGCAGAAGAGGAAAGGTCGGACTGGTGCGTTGGGGCATGATTTAAAAGAAGTTTTTTTACCATCTAGCATAAGGCTTTTGTCAGAATGAGCATAGATGTGTGTTGCTCTTAGAGTATGTATCTGTATATAACTCCAAAGGTCTAGTA
>NW_004797430.1:298035-301586 GCF_000002075.1 Aplysia californica | reverse complement strand
AGAGAGAGAGAGAGAGAGAGAGACAGACAGACAGACAGACAGACAGACAGACAGACAGACAGACAGACAGACAGACAGACAGACAGAGACTGAGACGCGCACAAAAATAACGCTCACGTTTCGGGTACCCACAAGACTGAGTGTATGATTTTAGAATCCACTCCAGTTTCTCGCACCTGGTTCAGTGAGACAGAGCAGATGATCAAACTCACGTACAAAAGGCCTCGCGCCTAAGCTGCCCCAGCGCTCCGCTATGAAGCACTGGTATTATTTTTGATCTTATGAATAATCGCTCGCATGTGGTCTTGATGTCAGCGCCGGTGAGTTTTGCCTAACACGCATTTTGAATAAACAACCGCCCTGATCCCCAACCGCTCTTTCCAAGCAAAAAACCAAAACTGTAACACTGACAAAAGTGATAGAATAGTGACCCCACCTCTATAACCCCTTTTCCTTCTCAACCTTGTGCATGGAGTGGTAGATTTTAAAGTATTTTGTTGTTGTTAGCATTATGATCATTTATCAACCACTGGCAGTATTAGCAGTGTTTTAAAACCAAATTGCACCCTTAAACAAATTACAATTGGTAACATTTTTAATGAAATGTAGAGAACAAATTATGAAAATTCATCACATTATGACAGAAATCGAACAACATCAAAATTGATAATTGTTTCGCTGTATAATAGTGGAATCATAGCTCTGTGAAAAAAACCCAAGGGAATTCTTATACCTAAAAGCATCAAAACTAGTAACTATTTGAACATACTATACATGAAAGTATTTTGAACAGGCACCAGAAAGTGCCAACATCTAATCACCATGGCCTCAACATATACCCTGACCTCTCACGCCAAAGAGACAGTTGAACCCGAACCTTGGAGCCGATTTATTTTAAGAAAAGCAAAGTGGCCATCTGCTGTGAGAACGTGAGAACCACATTACTATCACAGGTATCCTACCCCCCCCCCTCCCTTTCTGCCCTTACCTCCTTGACCCTCTGTTGCACTTATCAGGATACTTGTTGTAATGAGTATCTTCACCTGCCCACACCCTCCCCTCTTAACCACACGCGCGAGCTTCTCAAAGCGACCTAAGGGTGTCTTTCATTAAATGGAGAATTAACGGGTCGTTACAGGCATCTGGGAAGCCGTTTTATTCTGCCCGATCCACCGGAAACTGAGATGTGACGTTTCCTTGGGCGCCGTCCAGAAATTTCGTATCACGTGCTGCGAAAACGTTTCTTTGATTGGCTCCTGCTGCCTGCACGCTTGATGGAGATGCCAAATGAGATATACAGCAGGTAAATTGAGCACTTGAGAGAATGTAAGGATTTCTCCTAATGGATCACAGGGGAACCAACTGAGGGTCAACTGAGCCGGAAAATGTTTATCTTTTGGAAGTTCGATCAAAGGACCCTAAAAAAAATATATAAAAAATTAAATCAAGCGTTTGAAGCTCAAGCTTTTGGAAACGCACTCCGGTGTGTCGCCACTTGCTGTTGTTTGCTTTGAGTACTTATTGTTTATACAAACGTCACTTACGTATGAGCGTTAATAATACAAAATCTCAACATAATCTGTTCACGGACAACAGTCTCACAGCGTGTATAAGTGTACATCCTGGTAATTAAGGCTCTTAGCTTTGAATGCAAACTGTGCTTGTTCCTTTTCAGTAGAAACAGGCGTACTTCATTCAACATCTACATCTTTTTGCTTGGATACTTTAGCCCATTTAGATCTAGATACCTTTGACCTAAAAAGATGAAATAAAATAGGTTTAACACCTCTATTAAGACTGTTAGGTTCTTTTAGAGGGCCCATACAGATCTTTTTGACCTCAAAAGATGAAATGGTGTAGGTTTTACGTCCCTTTCAACACCGTCAGGTTATTTAAAAGGCCCTTTGACTTCAATAGCAGCTCAAAGCATTTTGCCTCCTAAAGGGTCAAAAGTGTGTTGTTGGTATAAAACTTTTAAGAATTTTTAATCGAAGTGACTATTCCCAGTGACACTGGGGATAGGTACAGAAACTATTCCCAGTGACGACAGAACTCTTTTACATTAAAAAAAATGAAAAGTCTTTGCACTGAAGACTCTGTTCTCACTTTAGTTCAGTACTTTTCTTCTCTTCTCTTACTTAGGGCTTAGACTTGACCTTAGAATAGATCTAGAAGAAAGAAGAATCTGAGAGTATTTCTACCTGTCCTGTACCGTGGTCTCCAAAATCCGTATGTAGATCTAGATCTACACGTACGTAAAATACGACGGAATAACAAGCAAGCATAGAATGACCATTCCTTTTTCTTTAAAAAAAATTCTTCCACTCACACTAGAATCTACGTCAGTTTAGTTAGATCTAGAATCTAGAATCTAGATCTACATTAGATCTAGTCTAGTATTTAGTAACCTGTCGCCATCATGCCCATGTAGATCAGTGTGGGAACAATAGATCTAATGGGCTTGTCCGTTCTCTGTGTCACTGGGAATAGTTTCTAGGCCTATTCCCAGCGACACTGGGAATAGTGCTTCCAATTTTAATTTTATATAATAAAATTAGAGATTAACCTATTGGGCAAGGTCACCAATGTAACTTGCTACTAAAACAGCGCCGATGTGAGACGAGTAAAATCGTATCGAGATGGAGAGATTTCTGTTAGGAAATTACTGCTCCAGGAGAATCAAACTTTCACTAAGATATTAACTCTTAAACGTTTCCCCTGACCTCCGTTTGTTCAGTCTGCATCTCGAGTCCATCCTGCATTTCGGCCACATCTGCCTCTATGAAACGGCGCGTCAAACAACAACAGAACCACCCAGCCGTGACCACTGCTCATCGTCCCACAGAGACCGCCATTCCGACAATTTGGAGGCGCGAAATCCACCCCGCATTCCCTCCAGGCGCCAAACAAAGTTGAATCAGTTGTCCAAATCTGGCCAAAGAATTTTCGAAATCTCATTTCCCTCCCCCTATTAGCCTCCTGTTATTTTAACCCCCTCCACGGCTTTTTCCGAGTGCGCGCGCATACACTCAGGGAATTATGCAAATTAGATTTAGGACCCTCTGTCCAGGCCCACACAAAGGGCGAGATTTGCCCACGGCATTTCTTAGAGGGGCGGGCATCAGTGGGATTTCTCGGACAGTCGTTTGGGAGGCTCAGGTGATAATTATTATTGATATTTCCGGTTCCGGGAGTTCGGCCATGTTTTGCCTCTCTTTGATTCGAGCGGCGAAGTGGCCGACGTTTAGAGCAGACACCTTCTGTGAGGTGGGATAACTGACCACAGGTCCAGGGATTCTCGAGTATTGGGGAACAAATTCTTGTGGGTGTGAGTCTTTATAGTTATTTTTTTGTTCCCATGTTTCCCCCCGTCTTTTTAGACCCCAGCTCTACTCTTTTCATTCTATATTCCTCTCTTTCTTCTCTTTTATCCTCCCCCATCTCTCTATGTTTTCCACTCCCTAGTCTCTTTTTCCTCCCTTTAACCCCCCCACACACACACACACACACCCCACACACACACACACACACACACACACACACACACACAC
>NW_004797430.1:294971-296441 GCF_000002075.1 Aplysia californica | reverse complement strand
TCTCTCTCTCTCTCTCTGTCTGTCTCTTTCTTTTTCTCTCATTCAAAGTGTGAGCTGGAGACGAAAAAGCATGCTCTCTAACTTTTCTATCTGTGTATTTTTACATTAACGTAAAACATCCCTCTTCCATTTCGTCCCCACCTCAAGTCGATCAAACGTTCTTTGAATCTTTTAAAGAACAGTTAGATCTAGAGGAAGTTAAGTTTCGTCCCTGTTTCTAAGTAAACTTCTCTGAGTGAGTGTCAACAACATGACGATGGGATTGGTAGTCCTCTATCGCAAGAATTCGTGTTTGCTTTCCGAGCTTCATCCAAAAATAACCTATGATGGTTTAGAATACTGGATACAGCCATGGACTCACAGGGCCAGTATTCTCGATACTCAATATCGATATTGGGTGAAAGGAAGTTCGAAGATAAAAAAGGTAGGCTTATATGTCCGTGTGGTTAAGAACGCAAGTTAAACGCAGAAATGACATTAACTATGGCCGTTCAAGTTTACACCCACCACGACGAAATAAATCTCTTTAAGGTGGCGGGCTATCTCGACACATAATGGAAAAGTCGATGCGGCATACATTCCAGTAGAAAAGCAGAGCAAACAGAGCATGGAGCTCAACTCTTTTAAGGTAAAGAATTCAATGATTATTCCTTAGATGCCGGTCGAAAAATGAAAAGGGGTGGGAGGGAGTGAAAAGAGTGAAGAGGATTAAGGCAACGGAGTTGGGGGCGGGGGTGTGAAAGCAGGTTTTATAGGTGTGATGGTTTGTTTCACAACTATAACATTGATGCCATATCAAGTTCCTTCTCTTGAGGACAACAGGGTCGAAACTGTAGTTGTTTCATTTTCTTTTTATAATCATGATATAAACCAAGGCACAATTGCTGCCTTTGCTATTTTTTTCAAGGACACAAATGAGATTTACTTTTTTCTGCAGGGGGAGCGGTGTCTCTTCAGTCAGGGCAAAACTTGAGGCTCAAAACATTTATTTTTAGTTCTAGTCAGAGTTTTACGGCACTTGCAACACAAACGGTCTTATAAGTGCCGAAGAGTAGAGGTGCTACTAGATAGTAACAAACACAAAAAAGAAGGAGGAGATATCAGGATGATAAATGTTTGATAGGAATGAAGGAGCAGACCACACCAGAGCACCCGCCAACCACCCATAACACATTTATTTAGCGAATACAAAATTACATTTGGAATAAATTAAATACAACACAGTGGACGGAACATTTCTCTACTAAGCCTCGAGGGCATCGAATACATCATTTGGTAGTCTTTCGTGTACTCCCTAGTCGAAGTCAACATGAAGAAAATGGTGCTGACTATCGATATCGACTAAATCACGATGCTAGTCCAAAATCGCTGCGTGTCCCAATCCAGCGGTGAGATTGCCACTTTTCGCTAGTCTTTGTGGTCCATAATAGAGGCGAGCTCGGGCGTGTGTGTGTGTGTGTGTGTGTGTGT
>NW_004797430.1:291089-292429 GCF_000002075.1 Aplysia californica | reverse complement strand
CCCCCGACCCCGTGTAAAAATCATCCACTGCTCCGCTCGAACTGAAACTAAAACAACAAGCAATTAACGGTGAAGTAATAAACACGGAAACTCTGTTCCAGTCTCATGACTGTCCATCAAAAAGTCGCATCTAGTGAACAGTTCCACCCCAGCGCTAACTAACCCCGGTGACTTTGCCATCTGCCGAGGCTGAGCGGAATTGAATTTTTTTTAATCCGACTATCCGGTTAACCATTGAAAAGGGGGCACCGCATGACGCCTGTGGTCAGATTCACTTATCCACTTGAACCCCCCCCCCCCCTAAAAAAAAACCCAAACAAAAATAAACAAAACATCAACATCAAACAACAAAAAACAACGATTGTCTGAACTATTGCAAGGAATATTTCTTTCAGCCCAAAACATTTTGTCTGGGCTGGCTGAGTTACGACATGTATTTCTCGTAGGTTTATTAACACATTTCTGAATGTGACTAGTGTAAATGGCTCTATAATTTAAAAGGTTTAGAAAAGGAACTATTTTGAAGCTGCCCGTTAGGACCAACCCAGACTGACTGGGATCCAGCATTGCAGCAGACAGACATACAGAGATGGGCGATGACATGACTTCTTCTCTTGGGAATCGAACTCATGTCTTCTGCATGTAACAGCGAAGAGAGACAAACAATTTCACCAAAGAAGCCCGTTGTCCATGTTGTGTACGCATTGGCACCGAAGAGACATGGAGAGTGAGTAATTTCTGAATGCTTTACAATAGTCTGAAAGCGAAGCAAGCAAACATACGCTTTATAATAGTTGAACAGTAATGTAATTTTTTCCCCTGCAATTAATTTCCGCTTACAATTTGGTGACTTTGGCCCATAGATATAGCTGTTCTAAACACCCAAACTTACTTTCCGTCTTTTTCTATACGAAAGATCGCCGAAAATGTGTCTTTTCTGGTCTGTATTCGGTTTAAACCGGTTACTTCAAAATGGGTATTTCTTTAAACCTGGTTCATCATAAAACAGGCCTTTGCCCAGCTCTGCCATCTGCTCACAACTTACGAGTTATTGCCCGTTTCCAGATGGAGTGATCGCCCCTTGAGACCTTCTTCTCACCTGCCACTCATCAAAATGGATACAGTAAAAGCTCAGGTATCCCTCTGAGCCCACAGAGGAGAAGTGAGGAAGAGCGCCTGCGTTTGTTTACGGTCAGGTGTATTTTTCTCAGCGTTTTACTTTACTCAGTTTTACTTTTAGTTGTTGTCGACGTCGTCATTTGTAGTTGTTGCTTCAGTTGTTGTTTTGATTATTCTTTATTTTCTTGTTGTTATTATTATTATTATCATTATTATTATTA
>NW_004797430.1:285109-286144 GCF_000002075.1 Aplysia californica | reverse complement strand
TTAAAGCATTAATACATATTTCCAATGTCCTTTCCAAAGTAACAATTGCGTTAAAGAAATAATACACCGTAAATGCCGTAATTTTGGACACTTGTTTAATCAAGCACACGACGTGATGCTCTCTCACCCTCTCACTTCTGCACTACACATTGTCTGCCCCAGGCCTCTATCTCCCCGTGACCTACTTCCGATGAGGCGGCCTGATCTCTCTGACCGTCTAGCTCGACACCCAAAGCCTCACCGGATCCAGGCAGCATCGTGGTCACGTGTGTTCTGCCAGTGGAAAATAGGGGCATGCGGGGACATTGGCCAGTCACGCTAGAAAGGCGTATGTCGATTTTCAACAATTTGATTAATTGTTCTGTTTTCAAGTGTATATCTGTATTTGACGCCTTCTTCAATACAACATAAATCTTTTAGGAGGTGGGCTTCAGGCTTTGCCTGTCAGGATCAACCCAGGCCGAGAGGGATACAATATCCCAACAGAAGGACAAAGACGCTGAATTTAAAAAAAAATTCCATTCTGGAATCGAACTCGGATCTGCGGCTTGCGACAGCGAAGCACCTAACCGGGTATTTTGAAATTCCATTGAATGTAAGATTTTGTTGTTCGTTTTGAAAGGACGACACAAGAATCCATCTTAACAGAGCTTGGAATTCATATGTCCACGTATTGCTTTGACGCTGGTAGGTTGTTCTGGTGGTAAGAAATAAAGAAGTTATCTGCGTGTTGTAGTGTAATTATATTTAATTAATAAACTATTTGGCCGTTTGTGTATTGGTAAGAGGAAGAAAGGGGATTAACTGTATAGTACTGTATACACATAAAGATTACAAAGGAAAAACAATCAAAGCTACGAATTCGAAATGGTGCAATTTTCTACATAAGTATAACACAATGTCTCTAACAACATCTGCCATACTGAATAACCGGCTCAGCAAAGACCATTTATGAAATGACGGTAAAATGACCCAAAAAAATTAATATAAAGAAAGAAAGAAGAAAAAAAAGAAAAAGACACCCACACCCCCACC
>NW_004797430.1:277169-280700 GCF_000002075.1 Aplysia californica | reverse complement strand
CAATCTCTCGATTACTGGTCCAGTATACTAATACCCAGTGCTCATTGAGGGATCGGTTCTCTAATACTACACAAACCGATCACCCGACTCGCGGCTTTGACAATAAAAGCGTTTGTTTTTTGAAGGTCAGCGTCGGCGCGTCGGATTCGTTCGGTTAGTGCCACAATGGTCACTTCTTTCCCTCAATCTGGCTTTTCCCGCCTACCGAACGTAACAGAACCCATCGTACCGCGTACCAATGGGCACTGAGTACGTATAACCACAAGGCTGCCAGTTTTTTCGTAGTTTCTTCCCGTAGAAGAGCTACGACTAAGGGCAATTACTTCAGATGGATTCACTTTGTTATCCCGCACCTGGTCAGACTGCACGTCAGTAAAAACGACACTGGGGGCACTAACTTACTTTAAGGTCCTGGCTGAGCATCTGATTGATTAATATCAGTTTTGCTGCTGATGCTGCTGATGTTACTGTCGATGTTGCTGCGAGTGTTTTGCTGCATCAGCCGGGACAGTGTATGTCGCTGATGTTTTTAATACAAGTGAGGGTTTTTTACGCTCCCATTAACACAATTTAGATAATTCAGGAGGCGGGCTTCCTACCTTGCCTGTCAGGACGAACACGGGCTGACAGGGATACAGCATCCCAGCAGAAAGACCGAGATAGTCGATACAAATAAATTCTACCCACTTGAGAATCGAACTCTGCGACAACGAATCGTCAAACCGCCACACCAAAGAAGCCGGTTCTATGCACTTTGCAACAAGTAAATTACTCAAATGAGCTAGAAGCCACATTCATACAAATTTCTGAGTAAAGATATGCACATTGACATGATAAAATCATCTCCTGTTGGGTAAAACGCTAGAGAGACGATCAGAAACAACAAATGGAAAATGTTAAGTCTTCGTTGTTTATCTATATCCGTGATACTCTGTATGGCAGAGTGTTTCTCTTCTCATACCTTACAAAACCGACTTACTGCGATCTGCTTGTTTCCGCTCGTCTGTCGTCTCTCGACCGTTAGTGTATAGCGTGACCACACCCTAAGGTAAAATGTACCCTTTTCTTCATCAGTTACATTTTGACCATTAGCGTACAGCGGGACCGCACCCTGAAAGGAAACGTCATCTTTCCACCATTAGCATGTTGCGTGACCACTTCCTTAGGTAAAAAAATACCCTTATTTTCACCAGTCACCTTTCGACCATTAGCGTATAGCGTGACCCACCCCTAAGTGAAATAAACTCACCCAGACAGCTCTTGAGAGAGTGTGAGCCTCAAAAAAGAGGAGAGTGTGGGCAAAGGTCATCACCCCCCAGCCACAATTTCCCCGTCGTTTGCACATTCTGACACTTTCATTAGACTATAGTGTGAAAAACTGAGAAACCGCAAAAACCGCTGTCACTTGGGGCCCTGAGCTGTATCCGACGAAAGAAAGATTGAGGTCCCACCTCCTTCATTTGAGTTACTATGATTGTGTTTGACTTTGTTTAACCCTAGCTCGTCGCCAGCTCAATTGATGTCATTCTGGGATATGGGCTGTGAGAATCGCTGTGGTTCGTAAACCCCAAAGGAGGTTCTTGAACTTGGATTGTTTATATTATGACTCTGCGACTCAGTTCAAAAACTCGTTTAGTGATATGCACGTGTGTTTTTTTTTCTTTGCGAATATAACGAGTTATTTCTCATAACAGAATAAATTAATGGTAAACCACTTTCCTACTTTAAAAAAAAAGAAATAAAAAACAAAACAAAACAAAAAACTAAAAAAACAACAACTAAAAAAACCCCACCCATCAATAAATAATCCATACCTACACGCCCTGACACATTCAGACATGAAATCGAATTTCCAGTCTGTTGCCTACATTCTCTATATCTACGACATAAAACCACCCCACGCCCGCAAATCACATCACGCCTCAGTTGATAAACGCTTTCCATTCGTTACGATTAAAAACCATCCTATCCAACACGTGGAAGAGGCGAAAGGAACGATACACGAAAGGGAAGAAGTCTTCGAATTAATCCCCCCTGGTCCCCTGTCAAAATGGCGCGTATCGAAGAATCTCCGAGCGAGGGAACCTCTGATTGATCTCACTCCTTCCGGGTCGCTGGAAGTGACCTACATTATGTCCGCCACTTTCTGCTAATGGCCTGCCCACACTCCGTCCAAGATTCGCACTTTTACTCAGTTCAGATTTGCTTCTCTTTGCTTCTTTGCCTTTCCGCGTCCTCTTTCCTTTCTATTGGTGAAATGTGGCCGATGTTGTGGCGATTCGCCGTGAAACCAAATACGGTTTAGCCTATGCAAGTTTCATCTCAGTGTCCTTTTTCATTATTTGCCTGACCGCCTATCTATCAGTGTCAGTCTTCCCCTTCTCTCTCTCTACCTCCTCTCCCTCTTTCTCTCCCTCTTTCTCATTTTCTTTCTCTCACTTTCTTTCTCTCTGCCCCCCCCCTCTCTCTCTCTCTCTCTCTCTCTCTCTCTCTCTCTCTCGCTCGCTCGCTCGCTCGCTCTCTCCATTTCCCCTGCCCTCCCTTCTCTCTCTCAAAGAAGAAACGAAAGGTACCATCTTAAGTTCATAAATGTTTCCCCCTTTACCTATTCCGCCCCCCTGTTTCTACCTTATTCTGTCGCCTCTGTTTTTCTCTCTGTACATCCAATTCCTCTACCAAATAAACAAGTTACCCACCATACTAAAGATTCTATCTATTTTCCATCTGTACTCGTGCTAAAACACCCACACTATCCGACATACACTGAGCCAAACACACGACATTCCTTTCTAAAAGTAGTGTGTTCTAGACCAGAGAGAAAGCAAGCAGATGAAAAATTGCCAGTAAGAAAACGTTCGCGGTAAAAAGCGATTTGTCGGCGATGATTTGACAAGTCCGCCATGCAAAACAAACTGTAGAGGGTACAGTACGAGAGACGTGAAAAAATCACCCCCACCTAGTTGTATTATTATGATAGAGTGACTTACTAGACTACACGTTTCACCAATGATATTGGCAACGATTTTTCTCCAAAGGCGTTTTTATTTTCAGGGTTTAAAAAGTTTACAATTTATTTACACTTTTTTCTGACCGAAATATCTTCGTCCTCAGGAATTAAGTAAAGCGAGAGCAATTGGTACTTGCAGGGATTTGTTGTCAAAGGGCTGGGTTTCTTCGTTGGTAAAAAAAAATGCTGACTTTTAAGTCACTTTCAGAACTGGAAGGATATCTTAGAAACCAAAAGGTGGACATTCGAATGAACAATCCAAGATGATGATTCGAACTTGGATTATCTGCAGTGTGCAACCGAAGACAATTATACAAACTGAGCTAACATTGTAGAGTACCCTCTCTTGAAATAAAACAAAAAATACGAGTACCAACCCGAGCTGAGAGGAATACAACATCCAAGCTGACAGGCCGATATACACGATAAAAATGTTCTCCCCATTCGGAAATCGAACTGAGGTCCCCAGCGTACGACAGCGAAACTCTGAACCAATACACCATAGACGCCGGTACCCCGCCTCC
>NW_004797430.1:276012-277069 GCF_000002075.1 Aplysia californica | reverse complement strand
CCCCCCGGGGCATGTCCCATTAGAATCACTCCCATCTCTGAAAGCGCCAAATAAAGTATCCCAGGAACTCTGCTTGTCCGACAGATCCCCTTCTGTGCGGGCCTCATCCTGCTAACAGATTGTGCTAACACATTGGGGCAAAGGGTCGTTTCTACACCTCTGGTCAGTTTGCCTTACTTGGGGCAAGGAACGTATTTTTAAAATCTAGTTGAACGGGCAGTTTTGGTGATGGGTAATATCTGATGGATACCCTGGACAGACACAAAGACGCTGTAAATAAAAGTGAGCGTTTTAAATCGGAGTTAATCCGCAGTTTATTATACATTGTTGTGTGTATATAATATATACACTCAAATAATCAACCTCTGACCCTTTCTCAAAATCATTACTTCATCTGAGCTTAAAGTACGTATTTTTTGTTTTCCTTTTTGGTTGTTTTTAGGGAGATTTTTTTGGGTCAAGATGATTTGATAAGCGAACTCTCCTGTCTTTTCGAAAATTATACCGCTGTCATTGCATTGACAGAAAATAGCTTATTAAAATTATAAAGGTCAAAATGGCAGGTATTATTTCTACACATCTCTTCACCCCCATCTCTTGGGAAATACTGTGCTTTCAGCTCAAAATATTAGTATGTTTATTAAAAGCGAACTGGCTACAAATTCGAATTGTCGGGATATTAAACCCTGAGACAGAGTAAAGGATACATTAGTATAGCTATTGATTTTCAGACGAGTGCGTTGACCAAAATGTCTGGCTTTTTAATGTTAAAAAGGAACCAAAAAAAAAAGAAGAAAAAAAAAAAAAAAGACTTACGGAATTACGATATTGTTGTTCTGAAACCATTAGTCAGAACGTTCATGATAATTATTGGTCAGAAAAAGTTTATTATATTTATACGTTATAGATCCCACACACGACGAAGGTATCTTAACGCTTTTACTGCCTTCTGAGACACAAAAAATGCACTTTAAATCGTGGTTAACATGTGGTGTGTGTGTGTGTGTGTGTAGGTGTGTGTGTAGGTGTGTGTGTGTGTGTGTGTGTGTGTGCGTGT
>NW_004797430.1:270225-273945 GCF_000002075.1 Aplysia californica | reverse complement strand
GAGAGAGAGAGAGAGAGAGAGAGAGAGAGAAAGAGAGAAAGAGAGTGAGAGAGAGACAGAGACAGAGAGAAAAAGAGAAATAGAGAGGAAGATGGGGGAGGGAGGGAGAGGGAAAGAGGGAGAGAGGGACAGAAAGAGACGAAGAGAAAGGACGTAAAGGGAATATGAAATTAGAGACGGAGAGCGATTGTGAAGAGGGGAAACGGCGATTCTGCCAGTACATAATATTATATGAGCAAGAGACGTTGAGTGGGTAAGACAACACAGCGATCAATTCAGGTTCCTGTGTGTAAGAATAAGTTTGAAAGTGGTCAAGAGAGAGAGAGAGAGAGAGAGAGAGAGAGGAAACTCAAGATGATTCTCAGGCAGAAAAGTAACTTTTGACAAGAAAGTCAGTATAGCTAGAATGGTAACTGTGGTGATTCTAAGTGTTTTACGCCCTCGTCGACACATTTTAGGCTGTTTAGAAGGTGGTTTGCTTTGACTCTGCCGCTGTCACAGCTAACCAGAGTTAAGTGGGAGATCGCAGCCTTGCAGAAAGACAAAGGTACTCAATAAAAAAATAACTGCCTAACGCTTGAATCGAACCCATGTCACCAGCGAAGAATCTAATCGTTACACCACAGACGCGAGTACAGGAAACTTGTGGAGATTTAGAGCCCCCCAAAATTGTAAATGTCATTTTAGGGATGGGCCGCTGCGAGCCTGTCAAGGCCAACCCGGACCTTAAAATGATACAATGTCCTTGCAAGAGGATGGTCGAGATACCCAGGAAAAATTCTTCCCTTATAGTATCAAACTCACGTCTTCTGGATGCGAAGGGTGAAGTGCCTCACAGCTACACCACAGACGACTTACAACCAATGCCTTAGAGTAGGCGTTGCTTACGACCCAAGAATTATGCAAAAATGTAAAAAGTGGGTGGTTGGCTGGTGCTCTGGTGTGGTTTGCTCACCATCAGGCCTCCTTATCTCTCCCCCTTCTTTGTTGTGTTTGTCCCTCTCTTGCAACACCTCTAATCTTCGACACTCTTATATGACCTAATTGTGGTACAGGTGCCGTGCGCAAAGCTCTTATTTGAAACAAAACATGTAACTGGAGGTGAGAAAAGGGGTGGGGGTGGGAGGTGGAGGTGTCCATGAAATATGTCGCAGAGGGATGGGGTGGGAGGTGGAGGGGTCAACGAAATACGTCGCAGAGGGTGTGGTGGGAGATGGAGGGGTCTACGAAATAATAATATGTCGCAGCAGACGTGAGTAGGCCGGGTGACCAGGCGCGGACGTATCGTGACAAGGTGCCAGGCAGGCAACCAGGGGAAAAGCCTTGGAAGTGTCGGAGAATTGTCCGAATGGCTGTCAAGTAAGTGTCAAGGCAGATTCTGCGGCTAGGCCTAAGACAGACGTCTCCCGACACAAGCTGTTGGCTACATGTAGGCTATTTCTGGTTGGCCTGAAGCGTAGAGATGACGTTTTGTCACCATTCTCGTCATCGCATTCATTATCCTCCTTCTTCCCCTTCTCCCCTCTTGCTCTTTCTTTTCCTCTTACTTTTCCTCTTACTTTTCCTCTTACTTTTCCTCTTACTTTTCCTCCTCCTTCTTCTCCTCCTCATCTCATTATCATCATCATCACCATCTGAAGTACACCAAACAAAACCAATTGCACGTTAATTTTACAAGGGAAAAAAATTCACTTCAACTACTTTCAACCTTGTTGTAAAGAAATCCCTCTTCGCCGTTCTTTCACAACACTCCCATCCCGCACAATCGTGCACAATTAACATAACGGGAATGGAAATGTGCTCCGATCTCATGCCTAATTGTAGCGGCCGCATTAGATTATTCATTCAGCGCCCGCCTCGGCCTCGCGTGGCGAGTGGAACCGGGAATAGGTGGATTAGTTGTTAGATCGGTGCAAACCGCTACACGCTCGATAAGGGAGGTCTACAGTTCAAAGATGTGCCCCCCATTTTCCGACCTACCCCTCTTTCCTTCCCGTGCGCTTCCAAATTCTTTCATAAGATTCAGATGTCAGTTCGCCCTTCTCCTCCCACTACGTCCTCAGAGGTTGGGTTAGGGGGTGGTTTGACCTGTAAACAGCTCCTCGGATACATCATGCCCGGTTTTGATGACAGATTTACGTACTTGTATCCCTTTGAAATATGGAAAAGTAAAATCGGTGTTTGATGTTGTGAATTACAAAACAACTCGAAAAACCACAAAACACACACAAAAACAAACAAACAAACAAGAACAAAGCAAAACACCCCTGCCCCCCCCAAAAATAAATCACATTAAAGGACAACAACAAATCAATCAAGAACAACAAAAATGATAGCCGTAGAAAGGATTTCGAACACGAAAGGAAGATAATAATATGCAAACTGATTAAAACCCGCGTGTCTGATCGAAACCAGGGTGCGTGCCAAAACACAAGAATGCAGCAACGTCAGTTTTTCTTTTCCGTTACGTTGACGTTGAATGTCCTGGCAACAGCAGAAACGCGCGGTACATATCAATGGCTTAATTTCTCTGATGTTGAGTTAATCCTTCTATCTTTCTTGGGTGACAATGATCAAATTATATGTTTCTGGTTTCTAAGCTTCATAAAAAAAACCCATAAGAATCGAAAACAATTCGTCCCTTAGTCTGGGAAAAATGACAATTTCCTGCTGATTTTTTTGTTTAGTTTGTTTTGTTTTGTTTCGTTTTGTTTGTTTATGTGTAGTTGTTTTTTATGAAGGTGCTGGGAACACTAATGTATAAATACAAAAATGTTGTTTTTACAACATGACCTATTTATAGAGTACTAAATATTACTCAAGGGGAAGGAAAAGTATATAATATTTTTAATACAATTAAAAAATCGGTACCATTCTTTAGATCGCCAGTTTAATAATGCATGTGTATGGTAGTTCATGTGCCAATCCATACCGATCTATAGTGGGAAAAATACCACGTAGACAAAAAGGAACAAAGGTAAGCATGTCTAATTTGTACAATTATCCGTAACAATTTATGCCTCTACCTCTTTACCCACCCAGGATGCTATCAAAGGTCGACATGGCCGCCATAAAAATAGATAAGGTGTTATTTCTCTGTTCTTCCACGTTTCCTTTTTACCCATTTTACGTCCTCTACGGCCTCGTTGTCCACTGGGACCAAAGTTTATGTGCGGGGGGAAAGCCGGAAGCCTCCACTGCGACTGCGCAGTGCTTCGGTCGTCGCTGGGCGTTTTGATTTGCTGAAATCTTGTTAGAGATGTCCTGCTCAGGGAGCTCTCAGGGAAACCAAAGTTCACGCAATATCCGCTGTAAAGTTTGTAGTGCGAATTAGGCTCAATTTTTGCCATTTTGCGAAATTTACGTCTCTCTCTCTCTCTCTCTCTCTCTCTCTCTCTCTCTCTCTCTCTCTCTCTTTCTCTCTCTTCCTCTCTTTACGTATTCACCTCAGCTTCTCTCTCTTTGTCTCTCCCTCTCTCTCCCTCTCTCTCCCTCCCCCCTCTCTCTCTCTGTCTCTGTCGCTCTCTCCCTCTCCCTCACACACACATGCACTTTGTCTCTCTTTCTTCATTTCACTCTGTCTCTCTCTGCCTCCGTCTCGTTGTCTCTCTGTCTCTCTGTCTATCTGTCTCTCTCTCCCTCTCCCTCAATCTTCTTCTACTTGTTTTCTATTTCCTTTAGTCTCTCTTTTCGTCTCCCTCTTTCTCCCCCCCCCCTCTC
>NW_004797430.1:268481-269624 GCF_000002075.1 Aplysia californica | reverse complement strand
TGTGTGTGAGTGTGTGTGTGTGTATTTTTGTATACACATGTACAAACACACACACGAGCATAAACACAAAAACAATCAAACCCCCCACCCTTGGTTCTCTTTCTGATATTTATAGAAATCATGCGTGATAAAAGGGGAAATGGGGTTTTTCTTCTTCATTATTTTTTTCCGGGGTGAGGGTTTGTTATTATTGGGGTTTGTTTTGTTTGTTTGGTTGGGGTTTTTTTTTGGGGGGGGGAGTTTTGATGCCTTGACAACGAATTGAGCTTGTGGTTACCACGATTGTTTTTGCGTGTATATGATATTGAGTGTATTTGTATGCCTGGATGCATTTTTTCCAAAGTGTGTTCGATAGTACAGAGGTATGCTATAAGTTAGTCAGTTAGAATCTATATATTATTGATTATCATCACCATCATCATCATCATCATCATCATCATCATCAGCAGCAGCAGCAGCAGCAGCAGCAGCAACAACTACTATATATCTCAACACAAACTTAAATGAAAAGAAACCTACCTTCATCTTAAGCACAAGACTTATCAACGAAAAGGAATAAAAATGCCAACGAATAGACAATAAAAGCTCCGCTTCCCCCCTTCCCATGTATTTTGGCAATCTTATATATCCTCGTCATTGCACTGGCAATGCTCATCTCATGCCCTCTCTCTCCAAATTCTTTCTCTCATCTCGTACACGTATCCATCTCGGCTTCTCTGCTCCAAAAGCACTCGACCCGATACGTAAAAAGCTCATACAACAATTTTGTTGATATTGTGCAGCCAGATCCTTTAATTTCTGACTCATAGGAAGGAAAACGAAGAACGTTCATCTCGCATATCAACCCGTTCCTAAGAAATAAATAAAATAGAGACTCTCTTCCCCTATCTGTGATGTGCGTGTATGTAGATCTATATATTATTAAGATGATACTTGCTTTTTTTTCTCTTCTTATTCGCCATGATGCATTTTGCTGATGCATTATGTGATTTATGTTTAGAGGGGTGAGACAGTCACAAACTTAATAGAAAGGGAGATGCAGATAGATCTAGATACCGGACAAACAAACAGACTGATAGACACAGTCATGGAGGGTTAGTGTGTGCGTGAGTGTGTGTGTGTGTGTGTGTGTGTGTGTGTGTG
>NW_004797430.1:266291-268381 GCF_000002075.1 Aplysia californica | reverse complement strand
GGGGTGAGGAGACAGTGAAAGCGTGATAAAACAGAAATGTGGAGAATGGCGTATCTATTCAGGCATGAACAAAAAAAACTAAAGCTTATTTATCCTCTAAAATAATAATATGTATGTTGAGCTGACACGTTTTCCCCACAAAATTTAATGTAACGAAACTCAAAATTAGCGCGTGACTTTGAATTGTGGGCACATTGATGGTCGCTTTTAAGCACAAGGGGGCTATCCCGAAAAATGCTGTTTTGAGAAAATCGAAGGTAAAGTTTTTGCCCCTTGTTCAGTTTCTTTAAAAAAACAAGGGGAGGTTTCTCTGTAACCAAACAAATATACACACCAATGAAACCAAACTTCTGCTATAGGTAGAGCAATGCCCACTTTTGGTGTAGGTCAAGATTTCTGGAAACTACCGAAATCTGGGTTAGTCCGTTTGTCCTTAAGAGCAACTATTTACCCTCTAAAATAATATGTATGTTGGGCTGACATGTTTCCCCACAAAATTTAATGTAACAAAACTCAAAATTAGCGCATGACTTTGAATTGTGGGCACATTTAACTCTTGTCAAAAAACAGCGAAAAGGTGTGCATAAGAGGATTCAAGAGGCGAATGTACGTTTGCCACAGTGAGTATGAGATGTCTACAGCTGATACTTTGCACTATGTGTTCTTTATTATTATTCCTCAGAAACAATGAGTCTCAGTTTGTTGTATGCACGGGCTGAATAATACAGTTATTATAATAAGAAAAGGTGGGCACGCCGGAAACGGATTTTCGGGTGAGTGGTGGAGCACCGAGATGGAGTTCTCTTTTTTACTTGCTTCAACTTCCAGTCAAGGAACGATCTCCGTCTGTAAATTGTGTCTTTTTAAAAAAAGGACCATATTATCTTTTAGCTTCCCTTCAAACAATACGATTATTAATTACTTCCCGGGGTTGCTCTAGATGTGTATTATAATGCTTGGTTAAGTATTTGAGAGAGCAAATACGGAAGTGTTTTGTGTGTGCATATTTATGTAGTGTGCGCGTGTGTGTGTGTGTGTGTGTGAGTGTGTGTGTTTGTGTGCGTATGTGAGCGTGCGAGTGTGTGTGTGTGTATGTGAGTGTGAGTGTGTTTGTGTGAGTGTGTGTCTGTGTGTGTGTGTGTGTGTGTGTATGTGTGTTTGTGTGTGTGTGTGTGTGTGAGCGTGTGAGTGCGTTTGTGCGTTTGTGAGTGTGTGTTTGTGTGAGTGTGTTTGTGTGTGTGTGTATGAGTGTGAGAGTGTGTGTGAGTGGTTGTTTACTGTTGTTGTTGATGATGTTGATGTTGTTGTTGTTGTCGTTGTTGTTGGTTTTGTTGTTGTTGTTGCTAATGCAACGCTCAAAACTATTAATACGTGCACACGAACTATAATGTACCAGTATTCAGTTTCTCGCAGTTTTTTTTTTTCGAACGGCTGCCTACGCTATAACACGTCATGCACGTGAGCGTGTGTGCGCCGGTGTGCGCGCGCGCGCGCGCGCGCGTGTGTGTGTGTGTTTGTGAGTGTGTGTGCGTGTGTGTGTGTGTGTGTGTGTGTGTGTGTGTACGAGCGCGCATACGCGTGCGTTTATATAACGTGTCTGCGCGTCCCTTTGTGGCCAAAGCAATGTCGCAGTTCTCAGCCCCTTGGCAGCAACCGAATTGACTCCCCTTAATAGTCCCTAGAGATTTTTTTTGAAAAGGGGGGGGGGGGGGCTGAGATGGTAACACTTAAATTTATTAGATAACACGAAATACAGAAACACTAAAATTAAGTATCCGCCTCGCATGCCCCGGGGCAACAGACGAGTCTCGCGAGGAGTTTCCCAATATTTCGGAAAATGCCCCTCAGAGGTACTCTCTCGAAATGATTACAGAATGAATACATATCTTCAGATTTGTAGATAGAGATGAAGAAATTGAAAGCAATAGGAAGTAGCACTTCTAGTTCAAAACGATCGATGCAAATGTCGTGTGGTGCAAAAAGGTTGACTGTTAAAAAGACTTATTGGATTGATTTCAGGATAAGTTGAGTAGGGCAGAAGAGGAGGGGGAGTGAGTGAGTGAGAGAGAGAGACGTGAGAGAGAGAGAGA
>NW_004797430.1:261614-265126 GCF_000002075.1 Aplysia californica | reverse complement strand
TATCTATATATATATATATGTGCGTGCGTGTGTGTCTGTGTGTGTGTGTGTGTGTGAAGTGTCTGCGTTTGGGTGTTTTTGTGTGTAGATTGTGTGTGTGGTAACCCTTGAGATAAAGAAATGAATGAAAGAAAGAAAGAAAGAAAAAAAAGAAAGAAAGAAAGAAAGAAGAAAGAGAAAGAACCTGTGTATGGTAACCTTTGAAACAGAGAAGTGAATGAAATAAAGAAAAAAAAAGAAAGAAGAAAGAGAAAAAACGCCAAAAAAGAAAGAAAAAAAAGAAGAAAAAAAGAAAATGAATTAAAGAAATGTAGAAAGGAAATAATGCCCAACCAACACCAGCAGAGCCCCTTCTACGGGTCTCAGAGATAAAACAACAGACTGTTTCAATAGCAGTATAGAAACAACTGAAGCCAGAAGACGCTAGACCACTTGTGAGACCACAAAAATAACAGAGATTGAGCCTCAAAAATGATGTAACAAATATAATATACAGAACCTTTCGGGCATAACCCTACATAAAAAAGGTATCATCAGTGACATAATAATATGTAAAAGCAAACTATGCATCAGAGAAAAGTATTGCTTTAATTTGTTTTCATCTAGTTTGGCTCCACTAGAGTCTTCTACTCATAAATGTGTCATATCAAATCTCTTTAACTCTTTAAATGCGAAGAGGACACACAATATCAGATCAGCAGCATACAAAAGTTGCTGCAAGATATTCCCAAGCATCAAACACAGATTTCAAAGGTTTCAAAGTACGCATGTAGTTTCTTGCTTTTTAAAGTTTTAAATAAAGGAAACAGATTTTTAAAATCTGTACAAGCATCGAATTTATGACCTAAAAACAGCAAGACAGCATTGTAGAATGACTTGAATGCTCATCCTTTATGAGTAATGGGCGAAGATGAGAAGGAATAAAATCTCTCGCTACCAGATCCATCTGATACCTGGTGAGGGGGGAATGCAAGAGGAATGCCAACACATTTATGAGCGGCGGTGAGGGTATGGGGCGTAGGGTGCTAATCATATTTGTTAGGGATACAGAGGGTTCCTCTTACTTATTAGGCTGTCGATATTTCTCACGATGATCCCGGTGAAAGCAATTATTGGCTTACATTTTGAGCTTCAAGTTCTAACGGTTGGTGTGGGGAGATGGTGTTCTCAAGAAATGCTGTTCAAAAACAACATGGTGAAGTGGTATAGGTTTACGCCCCTATCAACACTATTATGACATTTAAGAGGCGGGACCTCCGAGTTTAACGTCCATTTCCGAAAAGACCGTCCGAGCCAAATGGGAAATTCGTGTAAAGTGCCTTTCCAAAGGACACAACGTCGGGCCCAGCTGAGGCTCGAACCCCCGAACCCGCAATCTCACGATTACGGTCCGGTAGTCTTACTACTAGGCCATCGACGCCACCAAAAAAACCCCCAAAACCAAAAAAAAAAACCCAACAACAACATTATCAAGGAAAAAAGAGTAAAAGGAGTAGCTTTTAATGTGATTTGTATCTACCACCTCCTCTTGTATCATCCATAAACATTGGCATGTCGGTTTCAGGCTTAGCACTGTGACATCGCCTGTCCAAAGTAGCCACTTTTCCGGTATGCCCAGCCCTCGCGTTTCGGAATAAGCACCACGTCAATGGGAACACCCGGAGGTCATCGGGGCGAACGGAGGAGAGTCACTCAGGGAACTTGAGGGCTATTACTGGAGCACGTCTGGATTGTTCTGGATCGTTCTAGGGGGATTTTTGCTCTTTGCTTTATGGCCGTTTAGATCGTCTCTCCCGCAAGAGACAGAGATGCCTAGGTCTGATGATGCCAAGATCTAGCAGTTGGGCGGGCAGATCGGCTTTTCTTACTGCCTCATGCTAATGGAGAGTCACGGCAGGTCGTGTATTGTGTTTGGTGGTAGTAGCTGTGACGGAGCTGATAATTCTTAGAGTTGGTGAGAAAAAAAATCAAATTATTCGGGGTTTAGATCTAACTTCGTTTCAGCGTTTAAGAGATAGAATATCTGATCTAAAAGTCCGTTTCCGGTAGAACTGAGCTAAGCAGGCAGAGAGCCTTGAACCCTCCCCCTTATACAACCGAACTTCAAGAACATTAACTTTTGGGGGTTTGAACTGGAGATATCCCCATCATGGGCAAGTACGAAGCCACCTGAGCTTGGAATGCACCCACCGACAGGTCCTGGTCTTATTGTTTAAAATAAAGAATTTACAAAATCTTTTTTTTAAATAGTGGTGACAGATGTAGGGCTAAAAAAAGGGAAGGGGAGAGATTTCTTGATGGGAAAGAAGTGTATGCCTCTGTGTGTCCTCACTTCACCAAGGTAGGTATAGTTACCCGGCTGTAGACAGCAAAAATGATCACGTCAATTTGTTAGTTAGTTAGTGTTCGTCGAGCTTCGTTGCTTGCACTGTATGCTTCCTTGGAAGCCGAGAATATTCCTAAGTGTTTTAGGGTGAGCTGGGGTAGTAACATAGTGTGGACCGGGGATATGCGGGAAAAAGATTTATGCTATTTATTATTATTTTTTTAAAATTCATAATTAAAAGAGGTCTCCAACAGACTTTGGACTCGACTTTGAAACCCCCGGACTCAGAATTTCCTATTTTGTAATTCACGCAAACAACGTATTATACGTGAGATTCCGATGTTCAGAGAGTAAGCCAGTTTAGTTGGGGGTTTTTTCTTTTAAATCAATCCGTGTTACAATTGTTTTTCCTTCGCAGACCTGATAGTGTGGATTTAGCGGTGGTCTTAGACGATGAAAAAAAACCAGCAACCAAACGAAAATAGTGAAGAAAATATTTGTATGATCCTCTTAGTAATGGGGCGCAGATGTGGGGCACGTTGTGGGGTCAGAGGTCAACAGCTCAGCAGTGTGTCAGACAGGACTGAAGAAAAACCGCATATAAATGGACGCATAACCTGACACAAACGCAGGCATACGCGTATGCATTTAGAGAGAGAGAGAGAGAGAGAGAGAGAGAGAGAGAGAGAGAGAGAGAGAGACAGACAGAAAGAGAGAGAGACAGAGAGACACAGAGATAGAAAGAGGCAGAGAGAGAGAGAGAGAGAGAGAGGGAGAGAGAGAGAGAGAGACAGAAAGAGAGAGAGACAGAGAGACACAGAGATAGAAAGAGGCAGAGAGAGAGAGAGAGAGAGAGAGGGAGAGAGAGAGAGAGAGACAGAAAGAGAGAGAGACAGAGAGACACAGAGATAGAAAGAGGCAGAGAGAGAGAGAGAGAGAGAGAGAGAGAGAGAGAGAGAAAGCTAGACAGTTTTTTTCTGTGTGTGCGTCTGTGTGTGTGTGTGTGTGTGTGTGTGTGTGTGTGTGTGTGTGTGTGTGTGTGTGCGCGTGCGTGTATGTGTATGCATGTGTGTGTGTTTAGTCCTGCATCCACCTGTTTCTGTGTGTGTGTGTGTGTGTGTGTGTCAGTGGCGGTGGGTAGTGACGGGATGACAGGCTTGAGCCCCTACCCCTCCCCACCCACCAC
>NW_004797430.1:257249-258664 GCF_000002075.1 Aplysia californica | reverse complement strand
GTGTGTGTGTGCCATACTGATATCAACTGATGAAAACGATATGGATGTAAAAAGTCAAAAGTAACCAGTCAAGTGGTCAAGTTGCCTCACTCAAGAGTCTCACATGAAACAATTTTCAATCCCATCGGAGTCAGAGGGAGGATTGGGAAACAAATCTGAATTTTCTTCTACTTTCAGCCACACTAACTACATTGGCCTATTATGTTATCTGTGTGTCTTCCCCCGCGAAATAAACTCCGAACAAAACAATGATAAAGTAAACAAAGGCAAACCAAATAGTAAACGTACGATGCAAAGGTTGAAAGATTAAGATACTGCAATTATATGCCATGGTGTCGCTAGAATAGTGATGACTTTGACTTTAAACTTTGGAGCCAGAACAAACCAAAGGCTAAGAGTCTTTTGCTTACATGGAATTGAGCATTACAAATTACATTATCAAACATCATTGTGCTATGACGTAATACAGATAAACTATGTTTTAGTTTTAGTAGGTGCCGAAGATTAGAGGTGTTACAAGAGAGTAACAAACATAAAAAAGACGGAGGGGAGATAAGGAAGATAGATGTTTGATAGGAAAGAAGAAGCAGACCACACCAGAATACCCGCCAACCACCCACTAGGTAAACTAAGGGAGCGAACCATTTGACTCAATGCGGAATAACATTAAGGGCAACGTAAAAAAAATGGTTGCGCGTACTCTCGACTATAGTAAGACAAGGAGACTGGTGTTTGGCACTTCGTTTGGACGCCCATGGATGGAGAGCGCGCTTCGGAAGTGACGTTTTCATAGAACGTGAAGAACGGCAGACTGCCATAACAATGCATGGTCTGGGAATATTTTAATTCAAGTCTATACTTTGTTTGCAGAAGGTTAGATCTAGAAGGCGAATATAGTGCTCTGAGTAATTTAAGCAAATCTTGATTAAACTTACATTTCGTGCGTGATTGATATCTCTCTTTTTATATCTTACATATGAAATAATATTAGGATTTATTTTATCAGAACTGACTGTAATGCTAAAACAACTCAATCTATGACATAAAATTGGTTGACAAACAGTTCTCAAACTTAAATCATAAACAAAAGGAGTACATGAATTTGAGTGTGCATTCACGTGTTAGTTTTAGTTTTAGTAAGTGTTTTACGGCACTCGCAACACAACAAGGTCATATAAGTGCCGAAGATTAGAGGTGTTACAAGAGAGTAACAAACACAAAAAAGAAGGAGTGGAGATAAAGACGATAGATATTTGATAGGAAAGAAGGAGCAAACCACACCAGAGCACCCGCCAACCACCCACCATTCACGTGTGAATTTTGTGAAGGTTGGTGGTTTTGAGTGTGTGGGAAAGAGAAAGAGAGATAGAGAGACAAATAGATAGAGAAAGACAGAGAGAGAGAGAGAGAGAGAG
>NW_004797430.1:252136-257149 GCF_000002075.1 Aplysia californica | reverse complement strand
TAATAGTAATGGTAATAATGATGATAATAATGATAATAATAATAATGATATGATGATGATGATGATGATTTGTTGTTGTTGGGCATGGTGGACTCTTTTTCTGCTCCATTGTCATTATAGCCATTCCACTCGTACAAATAACTCTATTCGAGTCGCCATTGTTCCTGGACATTCAAACATATAATTCGTAAGTACAGGTGCCTCTTTGCAGTGACTTCGATGTCGGCTGCAGAGTTTTACTTCCACTTCCCATTTGGTTGTGGCTGTCTTAGTTGAGAACGGTACTCCCCATTGTGAAGGGGACGGCTTGTCACTTTGAGTACCTGGTGATGATGATGATGATGATGATGATGATGATGATGATGATGATGATGATGATGATGATGATGATGATGATGATGATGATGATGCTTTCGAAGAAGGTGCAGATGGGTAGGTGGGTGGGTGGGAGTCGAATTTATAGATGAGAATGTAGCAGGTGTGGGTTTTCGGATGAGTCGAGGGCAGGTGCATGGTTGTTTGTGTAAAGTATTTTGTCTAACTTTTCAATAATTTTTTGGGGGTTTAATTGTGGAGATGTGAAACATGCTTGGCAGTTTTGCGACAGTTAGGCTATATTCTCGAGATGATTTATTTGCATGGCAACAGTTTGTTATGCGTTCCTGATTCTGACTTGGTTTGGCAAACTGTTGTTAGTGTTCAACGTCCATGGTGAAACAATTAGCCCTTTTGTCGTTACACGCTAAAGCCTTGAGTTCGATTCCCACGTAAAGAGGTCTTAAATTGAGTACCCACGTATATCTGCTGGGATAATCTATCCCATTCAGTCAAGGTTGGTCTTGATAGACAGGGTCGATGCAGCCCACTAACAAAATGATCTAGATTTCAATTGTGTCGAAAGGGACATGGCAAAACGTTTACATTTGCAGTAAGTATACAATGTATCCCAATATGTTAAGGACAGGGTTGAAGCAAACTGCTTCCAAATGAATTGCAACAGTCTAGCCGTAAAACATCTACAATCAACAGCTAGAAGACATCTATGTGGTATCATGGTGAATTTAGCTGCTCGTCAAAATGATAACTTAATTAAAGAAATCGACTTTTATGTCCATTAAATATATATATTGATATATCTGTGTAAATTTTACGAAAAACGAAGATTAAAGACACACTAATTACTGAAGTTTTCACGGTCACTCACGCTATAGAAGTCACCAAACTTTGGCGACCCCTTACTCCTCAATCGCAAATATCTCGACTTCTATTCAGCTTATATTGAGTATTTTTTCATCAAAACCAAGGCATGCGTTGTCTTGAACAAGCTTTAAGCTTATTCATAAAGATCCATATCGATTTCTAAGTGTACGAGTCTGCTATACGCCATGTTGAAAAGTGACGTACGAAGGAGTTTTTCGACAAGAAATCGACATGTCCAAAGACTGACGACCGCCTGATTCCACCGCATCGTAATACATCTGAGAAAAAAAAAATTAAGATTCTGTCATCCTCCCCAGATTTCCGCTTTTTCCTCCTTGGCCGAGACGTCCCCTCCCGGAAGGAAATCTTGGCGATGGCAGAGGAGGCCAAGAAGAAAAAAGAGGAGGAGGAGAGGCTGGCTCGGGAGGAGGAGGAACGAGCAACAGCGGAAGCGGCAGGTGAGGGTCAGGGGGAGATGGCTGAACTTTACCCTGACCCTGATGATCAAGACGACGACTGGACTCCCCAGCAGCCTTCAGAACCGTCTGCAGAACCTCTTGAAAGCAAATCCCTGGTCTCAAACGACACAACTCACCCAGTTAAGGGTGAAATGACGTCACATCCTACAGATGGATCCGACATGCCCATCGTACAACATACGGAGAATGACGTCACATTACGAGACCACACGTTGCAGGATGACGTCACAATGGGTGACGATCCCGCTGCTACGTCACAGGAGATGCAGGTGTCCCGGCGTCCTGTACAGGAAGAACCTATCCAGAAGGACACGTCACGGCGAGAGGCTCAGATCAATGTCTCCTTCTTGGAGGCCAAGGGTCCTTACGACGACGGTGACGAAGACGATAATAATGACGATTTCACGCCCCGCGACGACGGCCCTGTGCCCCTGAGCGTCCAAAGTGAGTCTCTAAACCTGCCCGCCCCTGACCTCTCTGACGTCATTGCCCGGGTCCCTTCCCCCACCCTCACCCCCATCCCCACGCCACAAAAACGACCCTCCATCGTGGGTATCGGTGGCTTGTCGGTGTCGATGTCGGCTGGGTGTCGGGAAGAGGAGCAGAACATCTTAGACGCCATCGAGGTGCTGAGAGAGAACATGAGCAAGGGGGACAATCCGGTTCCCGCACGACCTCACCGGCCGCGTGGGGCGCGGGCCTCCGTACAACATGACCATCTCGCCATAGACACGCAACAGGATGTGGAGGACTTCAACAACTCGCTTGTGTTCAAACTGCCGCAGCGCCGAAAGTCCAGCGTTGTAATAAACCCCCCAGCCTCCTCCCTAGAGGCGCAACATCACCATCATAGCCCCGATCAGGCCTTCCCGCCTTCTGTGACGTCACCGTACACGGGCAAGACGCAGGCGTCTAGCGGTGACTCAGACGAGGGGATTGGGTTGGCAGAGGAGGAGCTTATCGAGAAAACCGTCTACGTGCCGTGTACGGGACAGCCGCCCAATGCCCAGCTCAGGATTTCCCTCCCTCACCACCAGGACTTAGATTCGGATGAGGAGTGGACGGGTCATTGTTCCTCGCGGAATTTAGCAGCTATCAAAATAGACCTCACCGGCGTGGATGACGAGGGGGGGGAGGGGGAGACGGCGAGGGACGAGGAGGGGGGGTTGTACAGAAGGGGGAGCAACAGTGGTGCTCGAGATGGTCGAATGTCTTCTTTAGGGGTGAGTGGTCGGGCATCAGACACGCCACGGTCTGTCTCGCGTAGTGAGATGAGTGGCATGCACGTGAGTCTGGCCTCTCCTCGCTCCGACTACACAATGACGGAGGATGAGGCTCTAGACGAGGACAAAATCCACTACGAGATCGGAGACAGTCCCGGCCGCACTCTCGGCCGCACCATTCTGAGTGCACGCAGCGTGACGTCACAGCCGGACTGTGATAACGACTCCGTCTCGCTCTCGCTCCATGAGATGGACGTTGATCCCCTAGAAACAGCCGGGGAATGGGCAGGAAGGGGGGACAAGGCCATCTCCAGCTCACGAGATGGCGTCACATTCAGACAGAGAACCCCTCATCTCAACAAACGCAGCCTCAGCTGCCAGAGAATTGAGCTGAAAGAGCTGTATCTCAACTCACCGATCAGCGCTGACCAGTTCTCCAACAGGCAAAAGTTCGGCGCTGTCCCCAGAAATCTCTCCAAATTTCTGGTGTTGGGCAAAAGTACCCCGGCAGAGCCGACTCTCGCCGCTGGCCAAACACCCACTGGCAAACAACGTGAGGTGGCCCCAGTGATACGCTCGCCGATGGCCACCCGCCAGCCGCCCAACATGATCACACCCACTCTCCGATGGGAAAGTGCCCGGCGCCCCCTAACGGCGGCCGTGACGTCACGTGAACGTAGCGTACTGCATCAGCGCCGGATCAACCTGATGGAGAATGAGTGGTCACCCATGGACGACACACAGCAGCAGTTTGACCTTTTGCCCTCCAGCAGCATACAGATCCCCACAGAGGCCAACGCTGACGTCATCATCAACCCAGCCAACACAATGGAGACAATGAAAGGCATGGAGAAACAAATTCTGAGGAGATCTCAGACCAGCGCTGACTTCCTGCCCACACTGCTTGACATGGAAGGCAGCCATCGGGGCTGCGAGAGTGCCAGAAGCAACTCAATATCTTCCAAAGTGCGCGCCACCTCGGCCTCTGGGGGACGAACGGTTACGTCATCGTCAGCCACATTTCCGAGAGACAAGCGGGTGTCGGTCATTGACCTCACCAAATCATTGCGGCGGGACAGTGCAGTGAAAAACTCGCTGAGCAGGCGGCACACGGGTTTCAAGAGTATCGTGCCCTTGGCTCGTGTGGTCATGGCGTACCAGTCTGCTAGACGGCGTCGTCAGAGCAATGAGTTCTACTCTATTTCCCGAAGACTGGAGAAAAGTGGTCTCCCGTACCAGTCGGCCGATTCCCGGTTGAGCAACGCCTACACCATGTCAGCCGGCGACAACAGCAGCAGGACGGAAAAGAAGAAGAAGAAAAAGAAGAGCAGGAGGTCCAACTCTGGTGTCCTGACCTCCTTCCATAAACATACGGAGGCGGCAGACAACGCTCTCATCATCCCTCCTGAGACGGACGTGCCTACGCTAGTCGGAGACCTACAGGACCCAGACTTTATCTCGGAGGAGAAGGCCTTAGAGAACGTGAGGACTGTCTCCTCGGCCCCGCTCAGGGGGCGCCGGACGGGTGTTCCTGGCAGGCAGGATCTTCCGTTCACCGGGGTCAGGAGTGGACAGGGGGCCACCCACTCCTCTGTAGTGACGCTGGAACTTCCGAACCAGTCTCACTATGAGAGGAAGCTGAAGAGTGTCTCGCTCTTGTCCAAACTTCCCATCAAGTAATATCGGATATGGACGCATTGTGTGCAGATAATAACCCACCCCCTCCATCCCAACCCCCGATCCTCCTTTTTTCCCAGCATGGCATTGGTGGCCTAGTATATAGGCTCTCGGACTCAGAGCCTTAATGTCAAGAGTTCGAATCCAGTACGGGGCCCGACGTTGTGTCCTTGGAAAGGGCACTTAATACGAATTTTCCTTACTTCACCCAGATGGGAATGGGTACCCAGCGATGAAGAGTAAAAGACCATGTCAGTTTGAAGAGTCAGAGCGCTTAATTAGCTGCTTGGCTGTATGATTTCCGGGAAGCTGAAACTAAAAATGTTTCTGAGAATGTTTCTAAGTCAGCTGGGGTGATAACAGATTATAAAGGGCATAGAGCTTGCTGGCAAGCGGGGTTATATGCGCTAGACAAATTATTATTATTATTATTA
>NW_004797430.1:250904-252036 GCF_000002075.1 Aplysia californica | reverse complement strand
TGTATTTATTTATTTATATTTTTATCTATCACACATCTATATGATCTATTCATATATTTTCCTTACAGACACAAACAATATTGCTCTAGAGGGCAGATTCCTGCTCTTCCCCCATTACGAATCAAATAGCCCATCCCGCTAAAATAAAAATAAATAAATTAAAAAAAAACCGCCATCAAAATGAAACGAGCCAATGTGGCCAGCTGAACCAGGGTTGATTAAACACTAACGTTTGGCGGGTAAAAAGCAGCTTGACGTGGCTGTCTATCTGTGTTTGCATCTCTGGACGGAGAGCATTCGTCCGTTCTTGGCAATGTGGAGGAAGATAGATGCTCTCTCTCTCCCTCTCTCTACTCTCCTTCTCTCTCTCTCTCTCTCCTTCCTTCTCTCTGTTCTTCTGTCTATCTTTCTGACTCTTCCTTCCTCTATCTGTCTCTCTCTCTCCCCCCTTCTATATCTTCCTATCTCTCTGTTCCTCTTCTTCGTCTCACTGACTCTCCTTCTTTCTCTGTCTGTCTGTCTGTCTGTCTGTCTGTCTGTCTGTCTGTCTGTCTGTCTGTCTGTCTGTCTGTCTGTCTGTCTCATTCCGTGTTTCTCATTCTGTGTTTCTTTCTATCTCTCTGACTTTTACTCTCTTTGTCCTTCTTTGTCTCTATTCTATCTCTAGTCTCTCTATCTCGTTACCTTTCTCTTCTAATCTCATTCTGTCTTTATCTATCCAGCTTTCTCCCCCACTCCCTCCACTCCCATCATTTTTCTCTCTACATATTTGTATGAGTGTGTGTGTGTGTGTGTGTGTGTGTGTGTGTGTGTGTGTGTGTGTGTGTGTGTGTGTGTGTGTGTGTGTGTGTGTGTCTGTATTTTTACATTTTAATCATCTTTGTCTCCCTCTTTCTGTCCACCCGTCTCTGTCCTTCTCTGAGTCTTTCTCTATCACTTCATCTATAACATCATTGCCCGTGTTATCTTTGTCTGTCTCTTGTCTCTATATTATCTTTCTATCTCTCCCTTTTCATGTACACTCGTGCGCGCAGGCAATTTCGCCTGCTTCCATATGGGTGAGCGTGCGAGTGTGCTTGAGTTTGTTTGTTTGTGTGTGTGTGTGTGTGTGTGTGTGTGTGTGTGTGTGTGT
>NW_004797430.1:247772-249513 GCF_000002075.1 Aplysia californica | reverse complement strand
CCCCCCCCCTCCCCCCTCAATCCTCACGCCAATCCCCAAGTATGTGTTGTGTGTGGAAATGTTAAGTACATGACATTCGGACCGCTGTGCTGGCGCAGCGAGGCCACCATGCACTAACATTCAAGCACACAAGAGTACTGAACTCAAGCTTGAGAGGGGCTTGTTTACCGAATATCTCCGCCAATTTTTCCAGGAACGGACATAATCATGTGTGTTCTTGTCAGTTTCTTCGATTCTGTTATTTTGACGAGTGTCTGATTTCCCCACGGCGCCACAGATGACGTGACTGACGTCACAGTGGAACTAGACGAAGCGTATTAGGACTGTTACACACTTCGTCAGTAGAACGCTATCATAGCAATTACAAAGTTCTATCTCCTCAGTACCTAGCTTTAAGAAATTTGACTTTAACAATTTGGAGTTTCATATGTCAAGTTTTTTTCGAATGCAATTCTTTGAATGTCTTGATAAGGACTCCGAATAATCTGCTAACGATTTTCATAGAACAGGTAGATGTAGAATATTATACATTTTGGTTTCTGACCTCGTGGTCTTAGTAACTCAAAACGGTATAAAATATCAGATACAACTTTGTAATTCTAAGGCAGCCAGGGGCGGCTCGTTGGGCTAAAAAGTGGGCGTGCACAATTAATTAAGCTATCACAGGCTGAAGATAGTCAAGGGCATAGTAAATGGGATGGTGTATAGTTTTAGGATATTTGGGTTGGTGTGGGAGGAGCTCGTGCTTTTATTTTCATTCCTTTTACTTGTCGCTTTCGATTCCTAGAACTAAATCTCTTTGTTAGCTAAACATCCTGCATTAGAACTGAACACCACTCCACAACAAAACCATTCAAAGACACAAATTAAATCATAGGACGGTGACTTGAGTATGTTACGTTCATCTCCCTAAGGTTCACGGTCACGGTGTCACTTAAAATAACCTAGTGACAAGACAATGAACCAATCAGAATTCACTTGAGCACTCTGCTGGATTGCTCCGGGGCTCACATAATTTTGGCATTGAATAGTGTACAGTATATGGCGTTTATTTTTAGGCTGTCTTCTGTGGGCTATCTTTCGGCTCTATTCGGCAGGAGCACATGTGAGATGTGCCGACTTATCATCAATATTAATGTACCGCCAAACTCGCTACGAGCGTCGTCATCGCCTGGGTTATCCCAAAGAGCGATTTATAGGTCAGGTTACCACTATTGAATCTCCTATTAGGTTTAGTTAGAGCGCGTAGGCTTTGGCATGGCATAGTACATGAAGATGTTTTACAGCACAGTAGACACAGAAATGACAGTTACAGAGCCGGCAAGGCCCTTGTTTTGATATAATAATTGACTAGTGTTTGTTTCTGGCGTCTTTTATTTTATTATTTTGGATGCCTATTTTATTATTGTGGGTGAGAAGCCGAACAATAAAAAATTTGGGGCGGCACTGCACGACCGTGCTCTATGGACGAACCGCGCCTGAAGGCTGCGATAAGTTGTTGATAACTAAAATGGTGAACTGTCACGCTTACCTTGTTGGGTGACCTTGTTGAATGACCTTGTAAGATGATCTTGTGTGATGACCTTGTAAGATGATAGTGTACGATTATTTTGTGGAAATCACTTTATTTTGAAATGTAGGTGTTTAACACCCCAACGGCACACTGCGATCAGTAGAAATTGCTGACCGAATCACAGATAAACGTGTGTGTGTGTGTGTGTGTGTGTGTGTGTGTGTGTGT
>NW_004797430.1:244124-247672 GCF_000002075.1 Aplysia californica | reverse complement strand
CCCGTTTCTCTCACCCCCTACCCCTCCTTGTAAGCTACAATAATTAGCCTGGCCTGTTCCGGTTCCGTCGTAGAAGAAGGGAGGTAACAAGAAGGCTCTTGGAGAGGTCCTGTCCATCAACGGGTCTCCGGGGTCATAAAACCGTCATTACAAGGAAGAACGTGGCCAATAGCCCTAGACTGCGAGCTTGCGCTACAGCAGGACGGTGCGGTGCTCTTTTAATGTCGTTATCTTCGTTGTTGCTGTCGTCGATGTCGTTTTCGTCTTGTCTGGCTATCGTTTGCTGCTGTCTGGCTATCGCTGCCAAAGGTTCATGATGGAGTAACGGTTATTTTTTTTGTTTATCATGGTTTTGCGGTCGATGCTCTAGTTATTTCTGTTTTGTTTTGTTATTCCGTCACTATTTTCTTTTTCTTTTTAATTATACAAAAGGCGTATTTCATCTTTTTTGGGGGGGTTAGTGTTTTACGGCGCTCGCAGCTGCATAAGGTCATTTGAGCGCGTGGGACACATTAACCATTTTCAGTAGGTAGGAAATTTTGAATGTTTGCCCAGGTGGCGGCCGAAGCCTACTCATATCGATTTTAAACCACCAAGGGATATTTAACGTGCACAACTTGAACACGGGACCTCCTAGATTTTTCGCCCTTGTCCGAGAAGGCTAGGTGTAGATCTTTCCTCCCAGAAGATCAGGGGTGTGGCTGAAAAACAGCAGTAAGAAGGAGCCAAAGAGTAGCAGTAGAAAGGCTACAGAAAGAGTCAGAGGGGACACAGGAGGTAAGGGGTGGGGGCAGAAAGTGGAGATGAAAGCAGATGGTAGAACATTGCGAGGGAACAGGAAAGGAGGTGAAGGGAGACAATTTCTAGAAAAAAAATGTTTCCGTCGCTACCCGGATTCGAACCCGGGACCTTTGAATGAGAGGCAAACACAATAATCTCTAGACCACGAGAGCCCCGGAGTATTTTTTGTTATGAAATTTAGTTAAACAATACGTTACTTTTGAATTACAAAGTTATATCTGATTATTTTTTTGTGTGGCCAATTTGAGTTACTAAGACCAAGAGGTCAGAAAGCTAATGATCTATCTGCTCTATCAAAATCGTAAGTATTATTATTATTTGGATTCGTTATCAATATATTCAAGAATTGCTTTCGAAAAAGCTTGAGATGTTGCGAAACTAAAACATTTTGACGTCAAATTTCTCAAAAACTATGTAGGCTACTGGGCAGGTAGAACCTTGTAATTCGGAGGTAGCGAATATTCAAGCTCACTGCACAATGATACTGTTTCAAAGATTGGTATTGATTATCGTTTTCGTTGGGGTTTTTTTGTCGTCGTCCTGGATGTCAATGGGAGTTTGCAGATACTACAAATAATGTTTTTATCATAACTGATAAAGAGTTTACTTGGGAGGTAAACGTGTGTGTGTGTGTGTGTGTGTGTGTGTGTGTGTGTGTGTGTGTGTGTGTGTGTGTGTGTGTGTGAATGATTGTACTTTTTTGTGTTTGAAGATGTGGCTGAACGTATATGACCGAGTGTGTGTTAGAGGATGTCTGATTATTTATTTAATTTACTCTTTTTTTTTGGGGGGGGGGGTCACATTGTCCATAGACCAATAAGCTTGCCACAGACAGTACCTTGAAATAGAAAAAAGGTTTAAAATTGCTGGAAATCCTAGGCCATGACAAGGTGGGGACGTGTTTACGCGACCCTTTACTAGGGATGGGCAGGTACCCGTACCCAGTACCGGAACTCCCGGTTCTACCGAAGGAGGTGTCGGTACCGGTGTAACACGCTCACTCAGAACACTACCGTGCAAGAAAGACTACCGTAGTGATTTTGGCACATGCTGTAAACACTATGCTAGTGACTTCGGCGTACGCTAAGAACACTACCGCTTACACGCCAGATTGACTACCCACGCCAAAAACACTATCACTATCATCATTCTTCGTCAATAAACACTACTGCGATTGTTTTCGTGGTTTAGACATTATACTCAAAACACTATCCCAGTATTTTTAAGACCAGTAGATCTACCTCGGGCTATTATAACTAAGAGATGGCACCTGAAATGAGGGTTTAGCTTCAAATTTTAGTTTTATCCTTTAGTTTAGCCACTATTGTGTCATTTTCCCAAGTATTATGCCTCAACTAGAATATTATATTTCTTCTAGAATGCTCTTGAAAAGTAGTGATTAACTACTTCTGAGAAAAAAATTTGAATTAAAATTGCATTTTCCTCGAAATCATATTTTTCTGTACATTTTTTGCTAAAGTCAGAAGTTTAAGAATGGATTTAAATTTAAATGAAACTTGGCAGAGATGTGGTCCAAATAAAGATATCACATGCTTTTTAAATATCTTATTTCTACCTAAAGTTATTGATGTTTGTACGTTTTAAAAAGATAGATCTAGATTAGATCTAGATCTAAGGCTTTTACAATTTTTCAATGATTGATTTTTAAAAATATTTTTTCGCCAAAAATATAAATCTATAAGATACATGTAGATCTAACTGGAAAAGCTTGTGATTTCTTGACTTTTTTAGATTAAAAAAACATGCCAAAAACAGTTCATTTTCCTTTATGGCCACCGTTACCATGGCAACTGCAATGATTCATCCACAAAATAGATGATTGCATATTACTCACTACATACGATCCTTAATAATATATGAGTGGTTTTTTAAATCTCTATAACAGTGAATTCGGCGTGAGAAGCCGAAAATAGTGAGGTTAGTGGGATTGTATTATATATTGCCTGAGGCTAAGAATAATATACGTACATCTGGTGATTGATCTATATCTAGTATTTTTTGAGGGACAGTATAGTTTATTTAGCGTGATCATTGATCCGGATAGACCTAGGTTTTTTTGTTAGCATAAATCTACTGGAATAGTAATTTTTGCTTGAAAGAGAGTGAACTCATTGATTTAGATCTAGCCAGAAATAATGATTTTGACGTGAAGGTCTATGCTCTAAACACAAACGATAGTGGATTTTGCGTGATGGTAGTGAATGTACTTTACGTACATCTGGTGGTAGATATCTAGTGTTTTTTGCGGGACAGTAGATCTAGTTTATTTAGCGTGGAGGTCTGTGCTATAAACACTACTACTAGTGCTTTCAGCGTTGCCAATATGACTATGGTAGTGTTTCTTGCATAGATTCTAAAGTGATTTTGGCTCAAGGATAGTGTCTTTGGCGTAGCCGGAAATTGTGTTTTTGGCGTGAAGGTCTGTGCTATAAACACTACTGATAGTGCTTTCAGCGTTGCCAGAATGACTATGGTAGTGTTTCTTGCATTGAGTGATTTTGGCTTATTACACCGGCACCTGGCCTCCAGTACCGGCTCTGGGAAGGAGCCGACACCAACGGTTAGTACCGGCTCTGGGAAGGAGCCGACGCGCTTTTCCCTTTCGTCAACCCGCAGCCACCTCCCGAATCGTCAGCCACCCCCAACCTTTGACACGGGTCAAACATCCATCTATTTATAGGTAGTTAAATCTACCGGAACATGTATTAGGCAAAGTGATGTGCAAT
>NW_004797430.1:241896-244024 GCF_000002075.1 Aplysia californica | reverse complement strand
GGTTATGGTTTTTTGTCCCTTTTTTTAGGGAGGGGGTGGTTCTTGCTGGTATTTGTTTTCGTTATAGCAATTATAATGTTGGAACTAGAGAGCGATAATTTCTGTCAAGTGTAAGAACCAGGAGTGTTTGAGAACACGTTGTATGTGTGTTTGGAAGTCAGGATACGTGTATTGTACACAGACAGTTCTGAGATAGCCTTCAGGACAATTCAGTATTAACAGATCAAAGAAAGTGTAAGGGTATGTTTTACTACGTTTATAGGTGTATAGGGACATCTTTTTAAGGTATGAAATTTTGCACGAGTGGCGGCCTACCTGCCTACTTTTCTACAATTTTCAACCACCAGTAATGAATTTGAACGTGCGCAAAAAGTAGCCGGGACCTACAGAGTCGCTTCGATGGGGGAGCAAAACACCTACATAAAATAAATAAATAAATTTTAAAAATGGGGAAATAGAATGTGCTCTCTTTAGGTCATACACTCGTGTTTAAGCAGCAGCGGAGTGCTACGGACAGATGTGTGCCATCTGCTACTCAAACCCCTGAAACCTCACACAGCATCTCACAGTAGCTCCTTTAGTCGGCCAGGTTATTTCAAATTACTGTACATACAGTGTTGCAGCCAGTGAGGCGCACGCAGCTATCATTCTTTACTTATTCTTTTACTTTTTCATCCCCTGTTGCCGTTAAAGGGGAGATGCAGCTTACTAGTGTAGGCCAGGTCATTTCGTTATTTTCTGTAAATGTAGGTTATTTTACGCCCCCACCGACACGATTTAGATCTCAGCCATCATTCACATAGTGTTTTCTCCCAGCCATATGCCACGTAAGCTGTCTATTTGCGGCTGGATAGGAACGCACTGTTAGCTCAGTTGGTATCAATCATTGTTGAACTACCAAGCCGATAGCCGTGGTTCGATTCCCAACAGGTAATTCTTAACTTCGGGGAAGTTTTTAAGGCTCCCCACCCTTTGGCTGGGTCCTATCGGAGATGGGCGTCAAAACAGGAGGTCAAGCCTCTTGAAGAAAAGAACAGTTGTAAGGGGTGTTGGTGTTAAATCTATGCTATACCAATGGCAGCTGGGTGAAGGCAAGAAAACAGGGTTGAGTTACTTAACCCAATGGACCTGAGACCCCAATATTTCGGGGTGCAGCTGAAATGTTCATGCCCCGGGACCCCGATATTTCGGGGTTTGGGCTGATCTGTTTACACTTCGCACCTACCCAGAAGTGGACAGACAAACATATTGGCACACAATAAGCAGTAGAACTGGAGATAAGAGGGTAGGAACAGTTTATTACTCTATGTGTGTTTTTGCGTCAGTACTGTCACAATACGAATAGCATGCCTGTTATTCTTGAATTTTTCTTGGAAGCCCAGAAGGAAGGGTTTTTTTTTAAATCATGGCAGCCAAGGGTTCATACGACAGGGCCAGGAATCGAACTCCCAACATTTACCACTGGGTTAGGACTAGGAACATTATCATGATTTAATGTAGGTATTTTTACGACCCCATTGATACAATTTAGATCATTTAGGAGGCGAGCTTCCGACCAGACCTGTCAGGACCAACCACAGGGTTGAGAGAAAAACCGGAATACTCGAAAAAATTCTCCCCACACGGAAATTGAACTCGAGTCTCCTGCGTACGACAACGAAGCGCCAAACCGCTACACCCCAGACACCAGTTTTATGGGGTTTTTTTACTAGCAAAACGAATAAGAAAAAAAATAGGTGGCAGGGCAGGAGTCAATCTGGACCCATACAAAAACATGGTCTTCATAATGAAGAGGACATCATTCAAAAGCACATCTAGCGGGCCCAAACGATTAAAATTCCCCCTTTCCAAGCACGCTAGCACTCGTCAGAAAAGACACATTTCTATGAAAACGGAATTTAGGAGTTCTAATGTTTCGGCAAGAAACTAATCCTAGAAAGGCACGTTCTCAACAGGGACTAATTTTCTCGCTGTGTAGATTTCTGGCTCCTCCCATTCGTCTGCCTGATTCTTCTCTCTCTTTTTCCTACTTCCATCTTCTCTGTCTGCCTCTCCCTCTCTCTTTCTCTCTATTTCTCTCTCTCTCTCTCTCTCTCTCTCTCTCTCTCTCTCTCTCTCTCTCTCTCTT
>NW_004797430.1:238773-240491 GCF_000002075.1 Aplysia californica | reverse complement strand
TTCTTCTTCTTCTTCTTCTTCTTCTTCTTCTTCTTCTTCTTTTAAAAAAAATTCTTCGGTGCTTAAGACAATCATAATTTTTTTAAAAATGTTCTTCGCTTCTTTAATCTTCCACCTTCATTTAATTTTCTCACCGTTATGCTTTTAAAAAATTCTTTTTCTCTCGCACTTATATTTCTATTCGATACCTTTCGCAAATTTACCACTATTAGTTTGTACATCCATCAGTGGAAAATATGCGAATCTCTTTCTTTCTCCCAAAATATATTATGCAATCAACGACAGACCTGCAAACCCAGACAAACACACAAACACACACCAACACCCCCACGACATGCACTTTTGCAGGATTTCGTCCCCTTTCTTTGCCTAGCCAATCATTCATCAGCATTAGGTCACGTGCCGGCTTGCGTAGAATTACTCAATCACAGATATCGCACGCACCATCTCTTCCTGTCTGACTGCAGACAACAGCTGCCCACAATCCTTAGCCGTCTATCGACACTCACCATCTCTATTTCCGATTTTACTGACATCCATAGCGGCCTTCAGGGCGGGTATCGCACCTCAGGTAAGGTAGCAGCAGCTGCGAGCAATGCTACTCCACTCCAATACAATGAATGAGAAAGACCTTACGTTCTGCACTACAAGACCTTGCTTCCAGAACCACAACTTTACAACTTGTAGCAAGGAGAAGAACAGCTGAGCTATTTATGTCTTTCATTAGTGCAACATTGTTGTTGTTGTTGTTTGGGGTTGTTGTTGTTGTTGTGTTGTTGTTGTTTTTGTTGTTGTTGTTGTGTTGTTGTTGTTGTTGCTTTTAAGTTGTGTTGTTGTTGTTATGCTGATGTTATTGTTGTTGTTGTTGTTGTTGTTATTTGTGTTGTTTTCACTTGTTTTCTAGTTTTATTCATAAATTTCTTATGACGTGAAGCACCACAATGTGGAACTCTTTGAATCTAACAATGTCTTTGTTGGTCAGTCTGTCTGTCTGGATGCTTTGCCTGTTTGTTTGTCTGTCTATACCCCTGTCCGTCTCTCTCTTTCTTTCTCCCTCTCTCTCCACCTACCTTTCGTGTGTGTGCATGTGTGTGTGCTTGTTTGTGCTTGTTTGTTTGTTTGTTTGTGTGTGTGCTTGTTGGTGTTTGTTTGTTTGTTCGCACACACACAACAACAAGCACACACACACACACACACACACACACACACACACACACACACCACATACACCCTATCCAACAGTAATGGCCAAATGCCATGAGAAATAATGAACAAACAGAACAAAAGACTGCTTTATCTGGACAACCTGCTCAGACTCGCTAGTTGCAAGATTTACGGCACAGCTCGGCTACTAAACTACACAATATCTTTTGGCATCGAGCCAGGTGAGCATAAAAACAGAAAGAGGAACTTTCCTTTCCCAGCGAAGCTCAAGGCACTTCTCGATCCCTCTGTCAGAGTCGAAGGCGAAAGTAATGTTTCACTTGAGTCGGAGTGTGTAAACACACTGGGAAGGCTCTTCTGTTATGTTTTATTGGGGATTAAGCTATCTTTGGGAGAGCGTATCGTTTATTGAGTGGCCGATACGGCAGGCTTTTTTTTTTTCTTGACTTAGTCATTTTTATGTTGGGAAATAAGATTAACGGTATAGAATTATTGCAGAATAGCCCAATTCTGCGTCACACTTTGTCATCTTGAGAAGTGGGTACAATTGATAC
>NW_004797430.1:236768-238488 GCF_000002075.1 Aplysia californica | reverse complement strand
GGGGTGTCAAGGAGAAAGTGGATTGTAAGCGAGTGCTCTGGTGTGGCATGCTCCTTCTTTCCTATCAGACATTTGTTGCCCTTATTTGTTTGTATTTACCTCTGATCTACGGCACTTACATGATCTTATTGTTTTGCAAGTGCCATAAAATGCTTACTAAACAAACAAAGGAGAAAACAGTGGAAAATGAACAGCAGCTGATGAGGTTGGAGGAACGCAATATCAACTTCTCGGCAAGAAAGAGAGAAAAAGATTGAAAGTATCACTCACCCCTTCCCTGCAAACGTCCGAAAAGGAACATTTGATTCTTTGCTTCAGTAAGGAAAAGCACATCGACACAATAATGGTCATTTAGCGCCGGGAAAAAGTAAGACAGACATACAGAAACAACGGGAGGAAGGTAAAGAAGTAGGGCCAAGAGGGAACACTTCAGACATAATAGATCTATACAAAAACAATAATTGGCCGCTTTTAAGGACAAGCGGGCTAACTCAGATTTCGGGGGTAACCAGAAATCTTGACCTAAACCAAAAGTTGGCATTGCCCTACTTATAGGAGAAGTTTGGTTTCATTGGCATGTATATTTGTTTGGTTATAGGGAAAACTCTCCTTGTCTTTTAAAGAAACTGAACAGGGGCCAAAAACATTACTTTCGACTTTCTCAAAACAGCACTTTTTTTCGGGATAGCCCCCTTGAGCGTAAAAACGACCAATTATAAACGAAAATAACAGAGCGGAACAGCGGTGTAAATTCTGTGACAGAAAAACAAGAGAATGACAATGTTGACGTGTGTTTATAACACTACTTGTTACCGGCTTGAATGCGGTTCTTCCCCTTGTGTGGTCGTCGAGTTGCACTCAGATGTCGAGCTACCACTTAGAAAGAAAAATTATGACCGCCAAGCAAGATAATAATTGTCATGACGCGGTGGAATTAGGCGATCGTCAATTTTTGGGCACGTGGAGTTATTGGTATCGTCTGGAAAGCTAATTTATTTGCCTTGCTTTCAATGACATAAATATCAATTTATCTTGACTAAAATTCAAGATATTAGCAATTGAAGGAAATGAGGTCGCCTGGTTTCAGTGGTGAAATTGACGAGAAAATGGGCACCACAGTTTAGTAATTCCAACAGCTAAAGAGTCTTCGAAAACTGGAAAATGACATATTTTGTGCCTTTAGACGATGCTTCTCCAGTAAAATTCACAAGGAAATGTGTTTTTAAGTGTTTAGCCAAAAAAATAACAATTCGATCAAAATATCCAAACCAGAGGACCAAATTAATGCCTGTTTCTCCGATTTCGCTATTTTGACGAGCGTCTGATTTCACCAAGCTGCCTCACAATTAATAATAACTATCATGAAGTTGGGTGCACGTACCGTTGGGGAGGATAACATGAAGAAAAAGAAGTACAGTCGAACCTGCTCTACCGACCACCTGTACAAGACAGTCATAATCTGTACAAACGGCCACGTTTCCTTTCTGCCTTGCTTTAAAAAAAATAAGATTACAATAATAATTGCTTAGTGTGAGACGTTCACCTGTCTAAAGCGGCCACTTTTCTGCTCACTCGACAATAGGTGACTGTCTTAGACAATTTCGCCTGTACTGTTACTATGAAACAGCGATAAAATCACGAGATCTACTCAAACCTCTAACTGAGTGACCAATGGTCACCTTGGTTTCCACCGTCGCGACATCCTAATTGCGCCGACGAG
>NW_004797430.1:233515-235308 GCF_000002075.1 Aplysia californica | reverse complement strand
ACACACACACACACACACACACACACACACACACACACGCGCGCGCGCGCGCGCGCACAGACTCTTTTCCGTCCTAAAATAGATGTGCTCTTTAGTGGATGACCAGGGGAGAATTGGAGAATTCAAGGTTATACAAGTGCCGAATATTTGAGGTGTTACGAGGGAGTAACAAACATAAAAAGAAGGGAGAGAGACAAGAATAATTATTTTATTTTATTGAAGGAGCATGCAAAAGCAAACCACACTAGAGGACCGACAACCACCCACAAGTTAGTTCTGAGGAGGGCTGCTTTGACCTTAAATGCTAAGGCCATCGCGGTCATGGAGGAATACTACGTACTTATTTTGAAAACAGTTTCAGTAACCGTTTTACGGAAAACGCAACACAATCAGGTCATATACGTTCCGAGGATTAGAAGTGTTGCAAGACTGTAACACACTAACAAAAGAAGGAGGAATGATAAGGATAGCAGATGCTCGGTAGGACAGAAGGGGCATACCACAGTAGCAGAGCACCCGTCAACGACCTATGATTTTACATAACATCAGACAGACAACGACTCCGGCTCATATTATGACCTTATGCAGTTGCGAGCACCGTAAAACCTTTACAAAAAAGACAGACGACGACACTCAATACAATAATGTCCTCACGCAGAATTCGAACTCATGTCTTCTACAAGAAGTGGCAAAAGGGGGCTCTCGTGGCCTAGAGGTTAATAAGGTGTTGGCCTCTCATTCAATGGTCCAGTGTTCGAATCCGGGTAGAGACCGAAACATTTTCTTCTCTAAAATTGTCTCTTTTCACCCCCTTTCCTACTCTCTAGCAATGTTCTGTCGTCTGCTTTCGCGAAAAATCTCGGAGGACCCGTGTGCAAGTTGCGCACGTTAAAGATCCCTCGGTGGTCTAAAAATTAAATCGATGAGAGTAGGCTTCGGCCGCCACCCAGGCAAAAATTCAAAATTTCCTACCAACTGAAAAAAGTTTAATGTGTCCAGCGCGCTCATACGACCTTATGTAGTTGCGAGCGCCGTAAAACACTTACCAAAAAAAAAAAAGAAAAAAAAAGAAGTGCCTAAGAACCTTACCGCTACACCACAGCGGACCACGGAGTACAAGGACCACCTGTGCTCCGAACTGGCATTTGTTGAGCCGCACAGTCAGAGCCAGCGTGGTGAGGAAACGGTTGATTCGTCGGATTGCCTAAACAATTTGCCATACACTAAACAGGGAAGCGATGACGTCTTCTGCATGTGGCTTACGGCTGTGCTAGTGTGGCACGGCTATACTGTCAGTACATGTTTCCTTGCGCGCGCGCGCGCGCGCGTGTGTGTATGTGTGTTTGTGTGTGTGTATGTATGTGTTAGGGTGCGTGTGTAAGTATGTGTCAGTGTGTGTGTGTGTGTGTGCGTGTGTTAGGGTGTGTGTATGTGTCAGTGTGTGTGTGTGTGTGCGTCTGTGTGTTAGGGTGCGTGTGTTAGGGTGTGTGTATGTGTCAGTGTGTGTGTGTCCGTCTGTGTGTTAGGGTGTGTGTGTGTGTGTTGTGTGTGTGTGTGTGTGTGTGTGTTGTGTGTATGTGTGTGTGTGTGTGTGTGTGTGTGTATGTGTGTGTGTGTGAGTGTGAGTGTGAATGTGTTTATTGCCGTGTATGTGTATGTGAATATGTTTTATATGTATGTGTGTGTGTGTGTGTGTACGTTCGTATGCGGGTATGTGTGTGTTAGAGTGTGCCAGTTGTCTCTCTCCCCATCTGTGTGTCTGTCCATCTCATTCTCCCCCCCCCTTATCTCTT
>NW_004797430.1:230680-233074 GCF_000002075.1 Aplysia californica | reverse complement strand
TATCCTCTAACCAACCTCCACCCCCACCTCCCCACTCCCAATCCAACCCCCACCTCCATACCCCAAATTCACCCACCCCCCTTCCGCTTCTAGTAAAGGTCGAGACAGTTGGGAAACCTCGGTGGTTGCTCAAACACAGCCAAATCGATATTTCCAGAAATATTATATTTCAGTAGAATCTCAAGTTTGGCAAGCAAGCAAAACCTACTTGTACGAACCACAGGTTTTGGTTTTGGCTGAGTTTTGAGAAATTTATGGGTACCCTTTTAACACTGAGAAATTATGAAGGGGTGGGATCTATGGATCTGACGTCCGTCTCCGATTGTATCTCAGTCTGGAACTTTGACTTTGAAAACACATCAGAGTAAGAACACCTAATTCGGAATAGGAACCTGATGGACCATGACATACTTTTTTTAAGGTGGTATAAAGCGCTTGAAAAAAAAGGAGATGTATTAACTCTCAGCTTCTGTAAATTACCGAAAATAGTTCTGTTTCTTTGCAACTCTTGAATAAACGGGAGCCTGAGTGGTAAGTAGACTCGTACTTTTCCCTAAAGTTGCAACGGAAGAGTGAACAGAGGCAGGCTATACTGATTTAAAAGCTGTACAGCCTGACAATGAAATCTACCTAATACGTTCTCCCGATACTAGATGTAGATGTCGATTTGAAATGTTAACAACTAACAATATTTTATTCAACAGTCACGACAACTGACAGTCAGCACAAACTGGTGTCTTAGTAAATAAATTTCCCACTAAAGGTTTTGTTTGTTTGTTTGTTTGCTTGTTTGATTGTTTGTTTGTTTGAGCACATCGACACAGTAATGGTCAATTAGTGCTGGGGAAAAAGTAAGATAGACAGACAGAAACAACAGAGGGGAAAGTAAAGAAGTAGGACCTACCAGTGGCGTCCTCCAACCACCCACCCATCAAAGGTAAGACCTGGTCCAATCGACAATGGGGTACAGTCTTGGTTATATTACTACTAGTAGTTAGATAGCCTAGAATTCAGCTATCCCACCAATAACACGTCACATGAAGGTTGTGTTAGTATGTGAGTTTCATCAGGCCATCCTGATTGGTTGATTGTAAGTATTGTAACTGCATTGCGTGCCAATTTGGAGCATATAGTAATAAGGGCTTCTTCAACCCTGCTTGTCGGGGCTAACCCACTATGAATAGAATCGATGCCTTATCCCAACAGACACAAGGAAATACTCTATAACATACACTTCCAAAAGCAGGGATTAAACGCACATATTCTACACGCAACGGCAAAGACCATAATACCCACTCCACACTGCCGACAGGACTCATAAAATTTGATTGTGTCGGGCGCAACCACAATGTTTTTTAAAGAGGGTCAAATGTCACCATATTGACACAATACCCACTGACTTGACTCGTGACCTTGAAAAACAAACGTACTTGATTTTTGAAGGTCACAGTTGAATTCGGCCGTATTATGCTAATAATAATAATAATTAATAATAATAATAATAAATACAGAAAGAGCCAGGAGCCCAGAGGAGGAGGCAGAGGAGGAGGCAGAGGAGGTGAAGGGGTGGGGGCAGTAAGTGGAGGCACATTAAACAGCCGATAGACCATTGTTAGAGAACAGGAAAGGATGTGAAAGGAGATAATTTTGGAGAAAATAAAATTCCGTCGCTCTCCGGATTCGAACCCGGGCTTATTAAATGATGGGAGAACACCTTAACCCCTAGACCACGAGCCCGCCCACCCCTTATAACAATTAACACTACAGACGCCGCTCAGAACGCCCTGACCAGTGCTCCCCTGATGGGATCATTTACTGCATGTGCAAGGGTGACCTTTTTGTAGCCAACCTCTCTGCTGTACCTGATGTAAGATTCATGCATATATGCATGAGTGAGATCGCTTCTGGAGTCTGGAATAATGTCGTTAGAAGCAACTCGCTGCAATTCCAGCCAAAGTAGGAGGAAGGGGATAGGTAGACTCTCTAGAATCCAAGACACTGATTTGGGGTTTTGTTTCTGTTGTTTTGTTTTGTATTGTTTTGGTTTTATTTTTCTTTTAGCAGCAGAGCTGTCTGAAAAAAACCCCGTCCTAAAAGTCATAAAATGGTAATTTTTAAGACGTTCCACAGGACTGTTAGGTTCTTGTTATTGGGCAAGTGGGAAGGGTGGTCTTGACAGAACCCTCTGTTAACAGACAGACAGACACACAGACAGACAGACAGACAGACAGACACACAGGCAGACAGCAGACAGACAGACAGATGGCTTTCGCTTTTAGGTGTGAATGTGTGTTTCTCTCTCTCTCTCTCTTTCTCTCTGTGTGTTTCTCTCTCTCTCTCTCTCTCTCTCTCTCTCTCTCTTTATCCCCCTCCCTTTCTCTCTCTCTCTCTCTC
>NW_004797430.1:229465-230510 GCF_000002075.1 Aplysia californica | reverse complement strand
GTGTGTGTGTGTGTGTGTGTGTGTGTGTGTGTGTGTGTGTGTGTGTGTGTGGATAAAACGGGGAGAAAGAACAACGTAACATAGAGTCATCTCCAACCATCATCTTTCCTTCACCTACAAAAATAAAACAAACACCCATCTGTACCCAGCGGCTGCCAAAGTACGCAGTCTTTACAACTAGGGCATACGCAGAGACAACAAATAGGCCATACATAATAACATAACACTTATAACACTTCACTTAAACCGATTGGCAGCAGTGACTTCCTTGTTCGAAACTAGGGCGTCATATTGAACATACGCTCGGCACCAAACGGCCCCGAACAGCACTTTAATATCTTGGCCTTAGAATTGCAAAGCTCTATCTGAAATTTTTGACAGTTTTCTGTTACAAAAACCATAAGGCCAGAAACCGAATGTTCTGTCTGCTCTGTCAAAATTGTAAGATTATTAATTTGGAGTCGTTATCAAGGTATTCAAAGAATTGCATTCGAAAAAGTTTAATTTTAGTTTTTAGTTTTAGTAAGAGTTTTAAAGATCATATAAGTGCCGAAGAATAGACGTGTTACAAGCGAGTAACATACACAAATAAGAAGAAGGACAGATAAGGACTCATAGATGTTTGATAGGAAAGAAGGAGCAAACCACACCAGAGCACCGGCCAACCACCCACCGAAAAATTTGACATGTTGAGAACCTCAAGATTTTTAACGTCAACTTTCTCATAACTAGAAACTGAAACGGACTTCTGAAATTCTAGGGTAGCGGCTCCTGCACTACAGGGTTCGTTTAAAAGAGCGCACGTCCACTACATGACATAATAATATATTGATGCTTTAGGTTCGTCTTTTGACAAGAATACGCTATACGCTCGTCACAGAGTCAAAATAACAGCGATAATAACAAACATAGTCAACTCAGAATGGGGAAGCACAACCATAAACAACATCAGTATCATCATCATCATCATCATCAACAACAACAACAACAACAACAACAACAACAACAACAACAACAACAACAACAACAACAACAACAACAATAC
>NW_004797430.1:227446-228984 GCF_000002075.1 Aplysia californica | reverse complement strand
AAGGGGTGGGGGCAAAAAGTGGAAATGAAAGCAAACAACAGAACATTGCTAGAGAGCAGGAAAGGAGGTGAAAGGAGACAATTTTAGAGAAGAAAAATTTTCGGTCGCTACCCGGATTCGAACCCGGGACCTTTGAATGAGAGGCCAACACCTTGACCTCTAGGCCACGAGAGCCCCCAGCGATCCCGAACTAATGAACTAGACCAACAACATTATAGAATAACATATTATAATAATGACGCCAATAATAACAAAGACGTTAATAAAAAAGCAACAACAACAACAACAACAACAACGACGACGACGACAACAACGATAACAACAACGACAACAACAACAACAGTAACAACAACAACAACAACAACAACAGAAGCACAAACAATAACAGTACTAGAAAAACAAAGGAAGATAAAATTATAATATACTCTAAAAAAAACAAACAACAATAACAGCCACGTATACATCTGCACACGGCTCAACATGTCTCGACAACAGCTTGACAACACAGACACGCACGGGTATCAAGCTTAATGAACGAACTCACCTGGCCCAGAAACAAGGAGTACGAGAAGGGCCACCAGGAAATGCGTCATGGTCCAAATATCCCTGGACTGTGCGTCCAATGTCTTTCTGAATGAGGTTAAGGCCATCGAAGCGTCAATCCCAGGTGCACCCGTTCTGGTGATCATGTTTTTAATGTTTCTCTGAATCCACCAAGGTTCCAGACAAGGTAAAAATCCTGTGTGATCTCACGTTCAGCAGAGCAAGGAAAAACACTAAGTGATTGTGGCTTCCTCCGATTGGAATATTGAAAAAAAACCCCAAAAAACAAACTATTATATAAGAAATTCCTAAAGTGACGTTCAGTTATTGTCTGCTTCTTTCAGCATGCGGTCTGTTTGATGGAAATGTCTCAGGACGGGAAGGTGTATATTTCTATATTTCGATTATTTTGCGTGAGAAAATATAATGTCATGGGTTTGGCATTTTGTGGTGCAAATGCAATACTTAACTTTCAGACGTATATTTCCGAGACATCAACTTCTAACTTCATCAGTAAAAAAATAAATACTTTAACCAAACACCTTCCTGAGTTCAGGGGGGACATTTACAATTTTCGGAGAATTATCCTATCATTATTTTAAATAGAAACCTGTTGCCTTCCTTTAGTAGTTCATCAACATAAGGGACCGTACAGAAAAAAAGATGGTGTAGCTTAGTTCAGAGAAGATTCCTCACACATCATATTATTCACAGCTCGGCAATAGATTAGTCTGTCACCACCTATGGTCACACTCTGGTGTCTTTGATGAGCCCACAACTAAGTAACCCATTCACAAAGCTTGAGTCCACAATCACGCTCAGCGACGTACACGTCCGCCTATTGTGGGAGCGTCATGCTGTTTATTAAGTTGATTAACCATGGACAGTGGGGGCAAGTCCTTCATCTGCAAGGCTCCCCTCTGTGGTCTGTCCCTACTTTGTGTGTGTGTGTGTGTGTGTGTTGTGTGTGTGTGTGTGTGTGTGTGTGTGTGTGT
>NW_004797430.1:220516-221793 GCF_000002075.1 Aplysia californica | reverse complement strand
TATTGGTACAAACAAAACAAGCTAAGACTTAATTTAACGAATCTTGGAAACGGATGTTTGTGTGGGCGAGGGACGTTGGGGGTGGGGGTGGAGATGGGCTTTGGGTTGACACAAAAGCCAGTCTTTGGTTTGGGTTTTCCGTAGAACATCAAAAATACAACGTCGACTATCTGTGAAAATGTACGAAGTCCAAAATTTTGAAATTCTTTTTTTATTGCTGTTTCTTAATCTGTGGTATCGGTAGTACTGTTGTGTGAGCTCAAGAAATTATTTTGTTGAAATTCCAATTCTTAATGTTAAATAGAGCGCGGAAATTACACAATGTAGGTACAATTTGTAAAAAACTGAAATAGCTTTGTTTTGCTCTGTCCTATAAAATTTTGCTTCCTGAGCTTAGCACCTTTTGACAGCTTACCGACAAGTCAAGAATATCTGTTTCCATGCAGAACAAGCAGGAAGAACAGAAAAAGGAGGAAACCGAGAGAGGTACGGGGGGGGGGGGGTGCTCCTGCTGTGTTTTACAGACAGATGAAAATGGATGAAGAAATGAGGAATTTTGTGTAAGAAAGGCAGGACGAGGAGTGGAAGGGGGGAGGGGTGAGGGAGAAAAGGGAAAAGTAGAACATGGAAGGAGAGATAGGAAAAAATAAGAGGATTGAAGATAAGAAAGAAATTGGAAGGAGGGTGAGTTGGGGGGAGGGAGCATGAAAGACTGGGCGACAGGGTGGTGGGAAGGGGAATTCGGAACTCAAGATGAATATAGGAGGGTTTTTTTAAACAGTGGGGAGGAGGGGGCAGCTATATTTGTCTTATTCATGAGTACAAAATAAGAAAATCCACTTGGTGAGTGCTGAAAGGTGTGCGCGTGCGTATGAGTGTGAGGGAAAAAAAACAGGGAGCCAGGGACGGGAAAGGGGAGGGGGTGGGGGGAGGTCGGGTGTTGCTTGGGGTAGGAGGCGGCAGGGGGCAGAAGGTAGGGTTTAGAAAGCTCTCAGCCATCGAGGTTGTCCAACAAACAAACAAGCAGAAAAGATTGCCATCTACCAGGCCCCGGCCCTGTATGGTTTGTGTTCGTCTCAGCGGGGGTTTTGCTCCGCTCAGCCTCGGTGCTAGTGTTTGCCCGCTTCGCCGGAGGCTCTGTTACACGGGGGAAATGTTTTTGTAATTCACAGTGTGTTTTGATGTGTGTTTGTATGCGTGTGTGTGTATGTATGTGTGTGTGTGCAAGTGTTTGTGTGCGCCTGTGTGTGTGTGGTGTGTGTGCTTGTATGCGTGTG
>NW_004797430.1:218128-220130 GCF_000002075.1 Aplysia californica | reverse complement strand
AGAGAGAGAGAGGGGGGGGAGGGAGAGAGAGGGATACACATTTCAGCTCCCTACCAAAGTTCCTGCTTTTAGGAGATTTTTCACCCCCAGTTCCTCATGAGCACGGTACACGTGAGCACTTACTCACTGTTATGTGAATCTGTGTAATTACCGCAGTCTCAATTACCGTCCTTAAAGTACATTAACGTTTCATACAGGCTGCGGGCCCGACTTTGAAAGTATAAAAGATTCTGAAGTTTGATATTGAGTTGTAGGGCCACTACCAAAATTTCTACCTGTCCATGATTCTACCCGAAAGATTGGCATTGTCATTTCCACTGCCATTGCCAGCACAAATTTAAATTGTCACGCTACGGTATTCCTATTTAGGTATTTAGAGACAGACAGAAATAACAGAGTAAAAGTAAGGAAGTAGAAGCTACCAGTGGCACCCTCCAACCACCTGCTAGCCACCCTCTAATACAAAATAAAAACAAAAATTGTGTGAGGACACGGCTGAATCAGGCGCTCGTCTAATGTTGGGACATATTAAGGAGATATTAGTATAATCTTACGGCATGTTCCTTTGTCTTGAATAGAAATTGAGACATTTGTAACTGAAGGAGGACGGGGTCGCTTGGTGTCAGGAAAAAATTATTAGGGAGGTAATAGCAGCCAAATTTTGGTGACTTCCAAAGCCCGAATGTCCTTGAAAACTGCAAATTTACATTTGTTTGTGCCTTAGATGAACTTTTCTCTTTTCCAGTAAGAGGCATACAGAAATAAGTTTTTAGATAGACAAAAAAGGTGTTGAGCACCCCCCCCCCCCCAAAAAAAAATAATATATTATACAAATTAAAATATCGACATAGTTGACTAACAGCCAGAAAAAGTCGATTTTTTCGGTTTCATCGTTTTGACTAAGGCCTGATTTCACTATAATTACATACACTTGTCAATCTTCACCAGCCCATCTCAAGCCACGCAAAACATTTCCACGCAGCAATACACGCAAATGAAGAACATACATTCTGGCTTCCATAACAATGCCTTTATCTTCAAACTATTATTTCAATCTAATACTTCTAAACGAGGCCCTGTCTGTTTCGCATTAACTTTGGCATCAAATTCCAATATAATTAGCTAAAAAATAAACTTTTTAGCTCGCCCAAAGCTCTTTTCAAGGATTTCCATAAGAAAACATTATTTTGCACACAGGAAATCGTCAGCATTATTTTGTCAAGACAGAAAACACAATCACGCTCACAGGGGATCAATCCCAAAGGAAGCTGAAAACGTAAACAAAGGCAGAGAAAGATGTAGGGTAAACTTATCCTAAAACAAAGAAAACTACAAGGTTATCTGCCGCCTTATACAGAAAAGAGAAAACAGAGAAGAAGGTTCTAACCAATCCGATCTGTCTCTTCTATACATCCCTTCTTTCCTGTTCTTGTCGTCATTTTCTTCAAAGGCATCGAGACGAAAATTAACACAAATAGCAGAATCCTAACCCCCCACCCCCTTTCCTAAAAAACAAACCCAACAAAAAAGCAAACCTCGCCAATCCAACTTTTATCCAAAAATAAAATGAAACCACGCAAAAATCCAGATATTATGTTCAACAAATATATGGCGAAGCGCCAACGCAAACAATTATAAAAGTCTAAGCAAAATGCATCTGTAAAACAAAGGTCGGCCCTGGAAATATTAAAGAAATGAAGCAACTGCCCCTGACCAGCCTGCAAACATACACGCTTACAGAGAAGAGAGAAGGAAAAAAACAACCCACCACCACCAACAAAAACCAAAGCAGTTTGTAATTAAGTTGTTGAGAGAGAATATTCTATATTTAATGTAGATCATTTTTCTTCTAGTCAACTCAATTTAGATCATTATTTAGGGTGTGGGTTTCGACCCTGCCAGTCACTGTCAACCCCGGCAGGGAGGGGTGCAGCAACGTCCTAGCAGAAAGTCCGAGATACTCGAGAACAATTCTCCTGAGTTTAGTTGTAATAATAATAAT
>NW_004797430.1:213155-214385 GCF_000002075.1 Aplysia californica | reverse complement strand
CTCTCTCTCTCTCATTTCTCCTTTCCGCCTATCTCTAAACATGTGTCTCTCCCTCTCCTTCTCTCTCTCTCTCTCTCTCTCTCTCTCTCTCTCTCTCTCTCTCTCCTTCTCCTTTTTATTTAACCCCTCCTTTCTTTTTTATCTTCAATCTGCTTCCTTCACTTTCTTCCCTTTTCTCTTCCCCACTCTCTCCCCCTCTCCCGTTTTCTCTCTTTGTGTCACTCACACAAACACACACACACACAAATACTAAAACACACATGTAATTCCAGCCTCGATCGCTCCCCCCACCCCTTTTTTCCCCCTCCTCCTCTTTTCCTCTGCCAACTTCTCAAATATGCACTTCCCAGTACCGTCAATGACTCGCTCATTGTTTATGCACATAGGAACAAGTTCAGACTACCGAACACACCCAAGGGAGGGCCTTTATGTACCCAATAGCCAGAATGAATTGCACAAGTGTATGAACTTTCGTCCCTCCTGTTCTTCCCTTTTTGTGTACAACTCTCTCGCTCTTGTTCCAGTGGCGGTGGGTGGACCAAAATGTGGGTGGGGCTTAGGTTGCTTCCAGTTCTTTACCACCAAGTTGCAAGCAATAAGAATTAAACAGTGATGATTTTTCTATACTCACGGAGAGCCACGGCAGTTTGAGAACCATTCAAATCAGAAGAGTTGCCTTTTTTCCATCTCTTTGTTCTTAGTGGGGATGAAGCCGATTCACCTCCAAATTTCCTCTAATTAGTTTTCAAGTGATGAAAAAGTAGATTTAAAAGTAGTTCGACCTGATTTATAACTTTAAAATCTCAGCGCCAAAACACAAAAATGCACACACAGCGCTTTAAATATAATACTTCTATGAGCTGGATTAGGCCGTGTAGTCGAGAAAGTTGAACACACCAAACAAAGAACCAACAAGCACATAGGTATCTGTGTCAGTGGTGGAAAGTATGTCGTAAACTTTCACTCCATTGCCAGGGCTAGGAGAGCGTGAGCCCTAGGTATAGTGTTATTTTCCCCAGTCTTCTACCTTTTCACAAGAAGAGGTTCATTAAGGACGGGCTGTGGTAAAGGGCTCATCTTCGCTGGGTTACTATAGTTGAAAGCGGCGACAACAATGATTGGATAAGCGAGCAAACCGCCAAGTTGATCACTCTGTGTTCATTGCGTGCGGTCATAACGGTTTCAACTGCTTATTTCATTAAGGAGAAACTTTCATTTACTTTGGGATAG
>NW_004797430.1:209564-210824 GCF_000002075.1 Aplysia californica | reverse complement strand
CACACACACACACACACACACCACAAACACACACACACACAAATATTTACATTGTATACAAACAAACACAATGGTATACATATAAAAACCCAATTTCACCCGAACATAACATACCTAAAACTCTTTCTAAACTAAAACTAAAAGAACACAACATAGGTGGTGACTGTAGTCTTACCCCCTGCTTTCAAGCCAGGATTACAGTATCTCGCCCAAGGGCACATCCCACTGGCCATCTGCCGAAAAAATAAGTAGCCCTTCCCCCCTCCCCCCTCTCCCCTCCCTTCCACTCAGTTCTCGGACTCAACTCAAAGTTTCATCTCTCTTATCTCCGACTCTGCGGCAGGCGTCTGGCCGTGGGCATAGATCTATCTCGATGTCTCCTGGCTTATACCCAGTGAAAACTTGAAGAAAGGTACATGTACGAACTATATTATTATTATATTTTGGGAAATATATTTAACAACACAAAACGATTTTAAAAAGTTATTTACTGATAGGAAGGATATTTATATAATGTATGCTGTTTTCAAGGAGGTCCCTTCAGTCTGCCTTGCGTCTCCCTGCTAAATCTCAGAGGTAGTCGACAGCTGGTTCTTCAACCTGGATTGCAACTGATTTTTACGTGACTGAGGGTGTTTGGGTTGGGTTTTTTTATTACTTCGTATGGCCAGTCTCTTCTGTAAAATGTGTATGTTTTATTTGATGTGGGCCAATGGCCTTAAACACAGGATAACATGCCTACCAACCTACCACCTATCAACCTACCTACCTAGCTACCTACCTACGAGCTACCTACCTACATACATACCTACCCAGTGCACACTGCCAGTAATCAAATTCAGTCGAACTGAATCGGGGCCGGCTAGATTTTAGGGTAAAAAACTACTTTATGGGCACAATATGACCTATTCGACTCGTGAACTTAAAAATCCAAAATGGTATTCATTTTAAAAGTCACCGTAGAATTCAATTCGATTCGGTCGAATTGTGGCCGAATGGTTGTTTTTTCCCCATCTATGAAGGAAAAAACCTGGCTGGCATGGACTGAATCAAACGGATCCGATGGAATTGGCAGTGTGCACTCCATGACAGACTTTGGAATATTCAAGGTTGAATCCCAAAAGAGCCCAGTGTGAGGTTAGATAGTATCAGACAAAGTTATGGCGCGAATGTCCCTGAATGGCACGTGTACGTATGTGTGCATGTAGATAGATAGATAGATAGATAGATAGATAGATAGATAGATAGATAGATAGATAG
>NW_004797430.1:205566-207285 GCF_000002075.1 Aplysia californica | reverse complement strand
TAAAAAATTAAAATAAAACTATACAATGAATTTTAAAAATTAAAATAAATAAATGAATAATAAATGAAAATAAAAACAACTCTAAACTCTAATTTTTGCTTCCAATTCTCTCTCCTTTCCAGAAAAAAGCACATATCATAACATGAGAAAATTATATCAAAGTGCAACTGAAAAATCGACTAACTTTGAGCTCAGAATAATTGATAATATAATATTACAAAAACCACACAACAAAACGAAAGGCTGTATATCGGTTGTTGGTTGATTATGACCGCTGTGTCGGTGTCGGTGTCGGTGTCGGTGTCGGTGTCGGTGTCGGAGTCGCGTTTTCGTTTCGTGCTGATAGATCAGATTCGAATGCGAAAGTCCCTCTTATCCCCATTCTTTATGTCTCGACTCGATTGGTGTATTTTCAGACAGGACGCTTTTTCGATGGGTATGAACAATTATTATTCCAAAATGGATTAATACGTAATCCTGAATACCAAGCTTTCCTTTTCTTTTAATTTGGTTGTTTTTTGTTGTTGTTGTTGTTGTTGTTGTTGTTGTTGTTGTTGTTGTTTTGCTGCAGTTTTTTTCTGTCTTTTTTTTGTGTTGGAAATGCAATGTTATAATCAGGATTCCATTGTAAAGCAAACTTGCTGTCCGTTTGTTTACTTCTTATTCGCAAAGTTTACGCACACGGCAAGAGAGAAGGGTTGCTCGTTATCTCGCTCCCAGAAGCCGGGGTGGATGTCTGTCAGAATAAACAAGGGCATTGACCTCACCAGCGAGGCACATTCCTGTTTTCACGCTGTATCGTTTCGAAGTTTTTTTTTGTTTCGGGATTTTGTTTCGTTTACTTTTTCGCTTTTTGTTTGTTTACATTTTGTTCGACTGTTGTAATAATGTTTTGTTTTGTCTTGTTGGGGTTTTTGTTTGTTGTTGTCGATGTCGTTTGTTCGTTGCCAGTTGTTTCTTGTCTCCTGATGTTATTGTCTTAGTCGTTGTTATTGTTTTTGTTGTTTTTGTTTTGATGACAAGCCCCATCGGTTCGCAAGTGTTGTGTTTAACCCTATCCGTACGCACTGAGGTCTTTATATTTATACAATCGGGGTTGTATTCTTCACATTATAGAATACTTCTAGTATGAAGATCTCTTTGACACTCTCAGTATTTCTCAAAACATATTTTTGAGAGACTGACTGCTATGCAAACTGTATGGTTCAGATTAACGAGTAAATTTTCTCTTTGAAAAGTGGTGGCACAGAGTTCCAGACATCGTATGGATACAATAGTAAACAACGATATATGGATGGGGTTAAATTTGCTCAAAATTGAATAGGTTCGCAAGTGCAATGGTCCCGTAAAAACGTGGTCGTTCTCCTGCCTAAAAAAAAAATCAACCTATTTGTTCTTTAGTTTTATTAGGTTTTGTCTCACTTCCCCTCTTTCCATCTGAACCTATCCGTCATCAACTTACTGCAATATCTCCCTGTATCCTCTTCTTATCTGTTTGTATGTTTGTAGGTGAGTTTGTGTAAATGTGTGTGTGTTTGTGTATGCGTTTTTGTTTGTGTGTGTGTGTGTGTGTGTGTTCGTGTGCGTATGTCAGTGAGTCTCTCAGTGTCAGTCCCTTCTTCTTCTTCTTCTTCTTCTTCTTCTTCTTCTTCTTCTTCTTCTTCTTCTTCTTCTTCTTCTTCTTCTTCTTCTTCTCTCTCTCTCTCTCTCTCTCTCTCT
>NW_004797430.1:201668-204499 GCF_000002075.1 Aplysia californica | reverse complement strand
TGCCCCTTTCTCTTGAACTCTTCCTGCCCACTTTATTTTTAGCTGTGTCCCTCTCTCTCTCTCTCTCTCTCTCTCTCCCTCCCTCTCTCTCCCTCTCTCTCGCTCTATCTCCCTCCTCCTTTATATACCTCCATCCTCTCTTACACCCTCCCTCTTTCTTATCTCCACCTGCTCGATCTCCCTTTCTCTGAAACATAAGGGCAAACTCATCTCTACTCTTTTCACCAATATCGTAGCTAACGATAAAAAAAACAAAAACCCACAAAACAACTGGGCAATACGACGATAGTTGACAGAATCGGGGCATTGCGTAAAAAGGGCATAAAGATAGGAGGCCCGATTAAACAGTTGGAGAAAAGACAAGGCTATCGGTACCCATCGTATAAACAAGCTATCAAAACCGTTACGGGTGACACTTTTGCGAGGCTGTGAAACTGGCGTGCGTTTTCCCTATCAGTATTTCTGTAGGAGGACCCATACCTAGAGAACATAATGCCGAACTGACGAGAACTAGCACGTCCCTCTCTTTCTCTCTCTCTCTCTCTCTCTCTCTCTCTCTCTCTCTCTCTCTCTCTCTCTCTGTCTGGCTGTCTCTCTCTCACTCTCTCTCACTCTCTCTCTTACTCTCTCTCTCCCTCTCCCTCTCTCACACTTACAGATACACGCACTAACTCACACACACGCAAACACACACACAAGCACACACACACACACACACACACACACACACACACAAACATACAAACTCACTCTTTCTCTGACAACTCCCCCACCTCTCCCCTCCTTTCAACACCGTGCATGAACATAAAATTATATTGGTTTCAAAATTATTATTATTATTATTATTATTATTATTATTATTATTATTTATTTACACCTGACCCCGCATTCTGCCTTTACCTGTGGCGCGTTCAGAAATATTCCGAACAACTAGAAGAAACCAGTTGTGAGGATAGAAAGTTTTAACACGCTAAAAAAAGAGCAACTTTTTGTTGAATTGAATCAGCCGGTTCAAGAGGACCCTTATGCACATTCCATTAGTGCAAGAAAGATTGCTTTGGCAGAGTAAAAAGTCACCAGGCTAGAAATAGATTTTAATAGAAGTCCCCGACTGTTCTAGCATCTGTTGTGTACGAACGAACAATAATTTCTTTACAAATTCACAGTAGTTACGACGAGTCCTCTATAATTATATTATGTTCTTCCCTCTCTCTCTTTCTCCCTCCCTCTCTCTATCTCTCCCTCTCTCTCCCTCTCTCTCCCTCTCTCTCTCTATCCATCCATTCTCTCTCTCCAGTTTCTGTCTGTCTGTCTGTCTGTCTATGTGTCTGTCTGTGTGTGTGTCTGTCTGTCTGTCTGTCTGTCTGTCTCTGTATGTCAGTCTCTCCGCCTCTCTCTCTCTCTCTCTCTCTCTCTCTCTCTCTCTCTTTTGTCTCTCAATCTCCTTCCTTCTTCCCAAAAAACGAGGGATTGAGAGAGAAAAGGAGAAGGAGAGAGAGAGGGACCGAGGAGAAAGAGTGGTAGGAGAAAAAAAAGGTGAGAGAGACATCGCGACTGGAAGGGGGAGTAACACATAATACAAAGGTGGTCTATAAGGACGCGCCTCGGAGAGAACAATACACATTCCTTTAAACGTTATTTTGTGAGAGAAGGAAAGCACCAGATGAAAAAAAAAAATCTAATAAAAGTCACCGACTTTTGAAGCATTTGTTACGCACAAAAGAAAAGTGATTTCTTTACACATTCCTAACCGTCAAGGCAAGTCCTGTATAATTACATGTTTCTGAAGTAAATTTTAATGTCATGTCAATTTTAAACAGAACCCCAAAACAACCCTTCCCCCTCCCCAAAATAAGCAGAAAATCGACGAAACCGAAAACGTCCGCAGAATGCACAAAAAGGGGAGTAGCAATTATAGTAAACATCAGAATGTGGAATCTGCGCAATGGATCCTTGCTTGTTGTAAACCCAGCTTCTTTCTGTACTGGGTGAACTCGCGTGAAATCTGTCATTTTCCTCCCTTTTCTTTCAGTGTGACGTAAAGCGATAGATCGAGTTTCACTTGTTGATGGCTCGGGATTTCTGGAGCTGCAGAAGATATCTCTATTCTTTCACCACAGAAAGGAACGCCAGATATTGCACGTCGAGGAAAGTATTTCAGTAGAACAGCGCATAACGTAACATTTGAGTCACGACATGATAGAATCAGGCTCTCGTCAATTTATGGGCATGTAGAGTTATTGGTGTGTCTTATAGCGTGTTCATTTACCATGCTGTCGATGAATGAAATACCCATATCTCTTGAATACAAGTCGAGATATTTGCCATTGAAGGAAGTGGGGTCGCCTGGTTAGCGAGAAAATGGCCACCAAAGTTTGGCTATTTACAAAACCTCAGAGTACGCGGAAACAGAAAAAATTGTGTGTGCTTTAATTAACGTATTTCCATAATATCCACACAAACATGGGTTTATAAATATACATTAAAGGTGTTAACAACCCCCCCCCCTCTACACACACACATGCAATTTCAATTTTTTAAAAAGCCAAAACCGGTGGACAAATGTTTCCTCTTATTCATTATTTTGACTAGCGCCTGATTTCACCACGCTGCCTCTCATCTAAGTAAGTATTTCAGCAGAGCGGTAGGTTCGGGGAACAAAAACAGTGTTACCGAACAAGTTGTAAGCTTGATCATTGCCAGAAAGGTCACGTTTGGCTCTGGGATGATCTGGCAGGATCGGGGGTGTTTACTGTAGCGTTTGCGTGTGTTTTATTTCCGCCATCAGAACGTTGGAACTTTTTTTTTTTGGTTTTTTTTTGGGGGGGGGG
>NW_004797430.1:200491-201568 GCF_000002075.1 Aplysia californica | reverse complement strand
AAAAAAAACCAACCAAAAAACATTTTAAAAACCATCAAAAACCAACAACCCGGGACCACCATGCAAATGGAAAAACAAAAAAATCAAACAACTAAGCTAGCCTAGGCTACTAATCTAGTTCGAGTAAAGAGAAGGGCGTTGACACAATAAAGGTCACTTAGTTCTGGAAAAAAGTAAGACGGGCAGACAAAAACAACAGAAGGAATGAAAAGAAGTATGACCCACCAAACACCCTCCAATTGCCCATCTCAGAAAAAGAAAAGACGACTTAAGCACGAAGTCAAGAGGACCCGCTGCGAATGTATTCCATCAGACCTTTTGAATAAGGGCTATTTCCTTTGTGCTCCTTACAAAGAACGCCATCCCATCTTCCATGATAAATATTTCCACAAGCTTGTACGCTCCTTTAGTTCCAAATATCGGAATGGCAGAGAAAGCTGTTGTGATAAGTCGGTTTCTTTGCGGAGCTCTAGACCTAACTCGGAGAACCATTGAATGGTATGGGGTCGTAGTCAACGGCGGTGTCGACAAAGGATACATTATGAAGCAGTCACTGAATGGTCCACGCGATTCTATCTAAACTTTTTCTTTTCCGTATAGTAGAGAAAGGTAATAAGAGACACTGTTCATGGAGTCATTATGAAGAGTCAACAAAGAAAGAAGCAGAGATGGATGGAGAAAGAGCATCAAAATAGTTTTCCCCGGACTCAGAAAAACACTCAGGATTGTTTGCCAGATTAGAATTATTCTCCTACAATTCTATCATTTTCATTACACAATAGTGGCTATTTCTAGTGTATATTATTTCTATATATGTAATAGATTATCCGCCGAAACTTTACTGTTTGATTGTAAGCCAAGATCTACCCTCACCTCATTGTCATTCCACAAATAAAGGCGCGCCCGCAGATTTCGTTTTCGTTTTAGTAAGTATTTTACGGCACTTGCAACACAATAAGGTCATATAAGTCTTAGTGTCCAAGATTAGAGGTGTTACAAGAGAGTAACAAACACAAAAAAGAAGAGGGGAGATAAAGACGATAGATGTCTGATATCAAAGAAGGAGCAAACCACACC